>NW_016157175.1:311499-458456 GCF_001687245.7 Rhagoletis zephyria
AGGTTTGGAATTTTATCTTTGAAACGCCACACTTTTCTTTGAAATCGCTTTATTAGTTCTCGTGCAATAAGCGTTTTTGTGAAGCTCTAAAAATTACAACTACAACATTTGAACATAGCCCCCATACCTTAAGGTAAGACGTATTCTACGTCAAAAAACAAAATCATACTACGCTTAATTGCTCATCATAATAGCGACGCTGACGACGATCACATCCAGCAGCCGCAAACATATATAAGTGATAATTTTTTAAGCAGTCGCTTATTAAACAAAACTTTTTTTTCTGTCCGCCTATTGCAGCCACTAAGCCACCACCCACATGACAACAATATTGCATTTCCCTCCATCTCATCAAACCTATTGTAGTGCATTTTTTTATTGAATAATTACAAAAACAATGTTGAAAATATTTGGCAAATTATCTGCAAGTGCCAACAGAGCCAAAGTCATGATTTGTTGAATAGCAGACAAAAAAAAAATGCATTAATATTTGTTGCTTAAGCTTTTGCGCTCGTTGCTGTGGTAGTTCAACAAATCATTCATTGGCCATGGCCAAGCAGCTGACTGCATATACAACTTATTATCACACACTATAACTAATGCATGAGTGTTTTTTTTTTCTTTTTCTTTCTCTTCGTATCTTCTACAAATGTTTTTTTCGTGTGTGTGTATGTGCTATGGTTCTACTGGAAATCTACAGGTGAGAAACCCTTTCACTGTGTCTACTGTGAGAAACGTTTCAGTGTCAAGGATTACCTCACCAAGCATATACGCACACATACTGGCGAAAAGCCCTATACCTGCCCCTACTGTGACAAGCGCTTTACACAGCGCAGCGCTTTAACGGTACATACGACCAAGTTACATCCACTCTAGGGAAGACCGATTGGCAAAGGGAGCCGTGGCCGTTTGTTAACATAGTTTTGGCTAAGTGATGCGGAAGAGAAGAAGCCAACGGCTGAAATGTTGGCCAAAACGTTGGCGGTGACAGCGATGACTGCAGAAACAACAACAACAACAGCAGCAGCTGCAGCAGCAACGGCAACAGCAACAGCAACAACTATGAACAACACCACAGCATTTGCAACAATCAACTTATCAATAAATGCACAGCAACAACAAACACAATACCCACAGCCGCAGCAACAGTATCAACTACAACACCAACAACATCAACGGCAGCAACAACCACAGCAATCACTAGAAGGTACAACAAACAAAGAGCTCGACTTTGTACTGGATACGATAGGCTTGTCGCAAGCTTTGTAGTAGGCCACGGCGGCTCTTGTTGGCTGCGAAATAGGCGCGTAAAATGAACAACAAATAAAAATGCGAAATATAATAAGACGATTTGCAAGATCTTAAAGAAAATCAAAAAAAACACAACAACAATAAAAACACGAAAGTAAATACAAAGTCACACTGCAAAAGGTTTTGTGCTAATCATTGAAATGTAGAAAAACAAACGCTATGCAAATATTTTCATTGGCAATGCACAAGAAAAAGAAAAGACCTAAACAACAAATGATTAAAAAAAATTACAGCAACAAAAAGAAAACACACACACACAAAATAAACGCTGTAACTAAGCGAAAGATAATGCTGGTTAATTATAATGACAAAAAAAAAAACGAATTATAATGGTGGGAGCGGGAATGGAAAGAGGAGCGAGAAATACCAAAATGCCACAAAGCAAAAAAGTGAGTTTATGTAAACAACAACAACCACAACAAATGAAAATAAACTAAAGTAAATAACTAAAATCTAGAATCTGTTAGAGCTGAAATTTAGTGAAAATGTGGGATTACCCACCGTCTAATTGTACGAGTATGTAGTTTATTAAAGGCAAAATTCAAAAATATACACATGTAAATACTATATGTATTTAAACATTTTAATATTGAACTAACCTAAATATGTATGTAAATCAAATGCTAATGACGATGTTCTTGTAATTTCAGGTTTTATTCATACTTACGTACATATATACATTTTTTTGGTTTGTAATTTATTCTGTAAAAGCGAAAATTTTAAATATTTATAATTTTTATACATACCGAGCTGCGTCGATATGAACTTAAATGGACACTTTTTTGAATTGCACATAGATTGCTTGCTTGTATTTTTGGTTGTGTGATTTTCTAAATCATTTTTTTATTCATAGTTTTTTAAAAAATATTGTACGCACATACTAACTACATACATATCTGTGTGTCATTTTGATAAAACAACTGAGTGATCTTAGAAGGTTCGAGTTTGGATTAAAAATAATTAGGAGAGCGCGGCATCTTAAACTACAACTGCGGCCAAATTCATCGTTAAATATTGTTGGGGAGAGGAGTTGTTTTATCAAAATGCCACAGATATAATATACCTAGCATTTAAAAGATAAGGAACTCATGTTGGCCTAAAATAAAATTGTGAATACTTTAAACTCAACAAACACTTCAAAATTCACGAACATTTCACATATGTACATAACTGCTAAGATTTGTATGAGATATACATACTTTTATAAATACATATGCAACAGGTGTGCTCCCATTTTTGGAATTTTAATTTTTCTTTAATCTAGTTTGCAAATTACGTGATCTTAAAATTCTAAATCGCAAAATATTATGAATTGGATTACTGTAAAGACGATGTAGGGATGAGCATTTCTTTAATCATCAGCATTTTAAACATCCGCTTTTGTTTAATTTTTTTTTTTTCACAGGAAGAATTGGCCCATATCTCAAAATACGGAACGGTTCGGTTCGCATGTTTGTACATACGTATTTTCTAAATAAATTAATTAACACTCATACATTTTTTCGTATCTGTGCTGCAGATTTAAAGATAATCAAATCCTTTTAAAAATATTGATTTATTAAAATGTTATTACAGATATTTTTTTTTCAGAAAAAAGATTTAGAAATATCTATTAAAGAAATCGGATTTTGGAAATTTCTATACTGCGCACCGTTTTTTTTTCTATGCGTTAGAAAAAATGTTGGTGTGAAAACGTAATTTTTTTTTTTGTTTGATTAAATCGTAAATCACAAATATATATAGAAATGGGAGTTCGGCTGTGTATACACTTATTTTCGAGATTTGAACGTCGCAAAATATTTTAATACTTCGTTTTGTATATATTTATGGATTTTCAGAATTCAAAACAATTTTTTGAAAAAAAAAATGTAATAAATATTAAATGTGTAAACATATTTTTCTTTCTCTCAGTTACAATGCATTTTTGTTAAGTTTTAAAGTCATTATATTTCTTAATATATATATTTTTTTAGTAAATTTTTAGTATTTTGGACATGGCCTTATGTGCTGTCAGAGCTTCGACTTTATAAATGACAAGTTTTCAATATAGTTTTTCTATTAGTAAGCATTTAGCCAGGCTGTATACTTGTTTTTAGTACTTTGGCCAAAACAAAATATGCCGTTGTAGCTTCAACTTAGTAAGAAAAAAAAGTTTGAGGTATCTCAGGTAGAGAAACTTTTCTGTTTTATAAAATGTAAAAAATATCGGACGCACTCGAAAAATTTGAGGTTATATCAAAAAAAGTGGAAACTTTAAAAAAGTTGCTTGAGCTTAGATAGCGAATTCGGCTTTCAGAAACTTTTTTTTTATATTTAAAGCGTTGAATATATTGGTTTCACAAAAAAATAATGATTTTGTGTTAACAGAAAAAATATATATATGTATATAGAAAAAGCATGCATGCCTCAGTATATGTATACTTTCTATGTGAGCTTCTTTATATGTTTATTGTTATGTGTTTAAAATTCGTTGGCTTTTCAGAATTCGTCAAAAAATTTTAAAATGGTAGAGTTTATTCGTTATGCGTAAAAAAATACAGGTTATATTTAAGGTTATGTTCACGTGAAAATAAAATTTTCGGAAATTTAAAACATGAAAAGGCACAAGACTAAATAAATTTATGATGTTAAAAAAATTTTAGGTTATGTCAACAAAACAAATGCTTTTTTGGTAATTAAAACTTAAAAAGTATAAGTCGTTAGATATCGCTGATATTTCGAATGAAAAAAGTTGCAGTAAAGAAAAACAATTTAAAAAAAATATTTTTGTACAATTTTTAACGTAATTTCAAATCCATGAGAAAAGATATCGTGCAAAGTAGCTCTTCGGAACGTATGGAAGGTGTTGGGTTTCTCAGAAAATTTTCGTCATCCCTTTACAAAAGTTTGTGTATCAACAAAACGACACCGAAGATGACAAATGTTGTAAACATGAATGATGATGCTCAGATAAAAACATCCACCGACTCGGCTCCCAGGGGTAGACAACGAAAACAAGTGCGCCTATGAATACAATTGAAAGACCAATTAAAAGAACGCGTAACATCGCAAAGGAGAGTGGGCAAATTGGCATAGTTTTTTAGTCTCGGCTCACATAAAATAAGAAAAAGCAGGAGATAGCATTACGCCAAACCAAATTTGATGCCAAGTCGCTACGAAATAGACTACTTTCAACTTTCGATAAAAAAAAAAAATTGAAATACCCTTCATTGCTGCACTTTAGTTTTCTGCAACCATTAATATAACTTCGGTTTATTATTCAAGATACAAATCGCGAAGTAAATTTTTCAAAATTAAACAAAAAAAAAATTATTTAATGCATTCAGCGTAGCCATGTCCGCATTATATTCTCATTCGCTCTGTAGTATTTAATTAAAATGAGTTTAGTTTTATATAATTCTTTTAGGATTTTTATTTATATTTAAACTTTTTTTTAAGTTTTTTTTTTTTTTAAATTTTACACTTCGTTTCATCTTTTTTAATCTTTGATTCTTATTAATTTTTTCTTATGATTAATACGCACACGCACATACTTAGCGCACATGCAAGTAATCGTCATTTTGTTTTAGTGTAACAACAGAGCAGGATCTCGGTTGGCTTTAATTACTTATCGATTTCTTTTATTTTTTACCATACTCTCTGATTCATTTGCCTTTTTTTTTAGATGTTAGCGCGTATTACTTTGTTTCTTAACTATTAATTTGTAATTTTAAATTGTATTTAATAAATTATCAAATTAAAATATTGTGTTGAAAATCATATATGTATGTGTATATCTGTAAACCATTTTGATATTTGTTTTACTCTTCACTTATCTATCATTTGCTTTAATATTTAATATTGCATAACGTGACTTTGTTAAAAAAAAAACTTGACATATTTATAGACTTTTGTTAAAAATATTTAAAAAATATTATTTGTGCTCACATATTTTTTGTCGCATTTTTAAGTTTGTAAGTAAGACAGAAAGCAATGAATACATTTTTATATTATCCAATTTTAACAGCTTTACATGAAAAAGCAAAAAAAAAACACAAAAAAAATATAAAAAACAACTAAAAAACATAGAACACAGCATACTAACAACGTGGCTTGCGTTTACTTTTACGCAATGTGCAATACACGTAAATAAAATATAAATATTAAAATAGTTGTAATTTAGTTTGTAACACAACATTTTAAATGCAACAAAACTAACAAGTCAAAAAAAACAGCAAGAAAATACCCTTAAATTATATTAAATACTTTTGAGGAGTATCATTGAAAAGTGTTGATGATAAAACGCAAAGAGATACTAATAAACCACAGCAGCAGCAGCAAGTAAACTAATAAATAGCCAGTAAAAATGAAGACATAACAAAAAGGCAAAAAATAAAATCTTAATGAAAATTAAAAGCAAAAAAAAAAATACAAAAAAAAAAACTACAGTAGATTGTGAAACTAAAACCATTTTATGTAAATTTATATAATCTTAGCACAATGTTTGCATAAGCTGATACTGAGGAAAACTTAAAACTCAACTAACAGGAAGAGCAATTAAAAAACAAATTAACAGCTGCAACATAGCGGCATATTCATAGTCGAAATAAAGTCGTTTCTATATTTAGTTGCAGCTTTTGTTTCACAGATATTCCATTGAAAATTATATCAAAAAGTTGCAACTAACTTTAGTGTCGCCTTTCTTTTGACTATGAATACGCCCCCCGCCCCATACATATTATGTAAAGTATAACATTAAAAAAAAGAACAACATTTTAAACTAGCAACCTAGTAATATCAGAAAATTATAGCCGCCTTCGATTCGCCAACAGTTAGCGAGCGGCGAAGCGAACTAAATCGATGAGGTACAGCCAAACACGCCAACGTTCATCGCTACTAGCTAACCTTGTTGTCAAACAGAAGCGAGTAGAGAAGTGGCGAATCGAAGGCGGCTTATATTACATTTCTTAAGCTTACCAATATTTTAATAAGTACAGAAGGAAAGGAACAAAAAAAAAATAAATTAAATTAAATTGCAGTAGAACAGTCTAATACTAAAAACAAAAAAGAACTGCATGTGTGTTATGCAAGAATACAATTATAAAAATATAAACTAAATGTCAAATGCGAAAAATGTTAGTAAACAAAGAAAAAAAGAAACACCAACTGCAGTCGTAAGAACAAAAAAACAAAAAGAAAGAAATCAATCGCTTTTGTATAACCTCACCTGCACCAATTTACTATCGAAGCGCAAGCATTAAAAACCAAAAACAAAAAAGACAAAAATAAATAAAAATGTAACTAACGTAAAAAATACCAAAACTACGCAACTCAAGCACAATTAACGCCCATCCGGCAAGATTCAAGAAACGATATCAATAGCTGTTTGGTGACCGCTCCCCAACACTGGTCAAGCACAGCAAAAAGTAAAAAAAAATTACATTACGATTCAATTAATTCAGCGCCATTCGCATACATATTTTATGTGCAACAAAATTAAATTAATTGAAAATTAAAAATAACTGCGCACACATATACATAAACGAAAAGAAAAGCAAATCATATTCAATTGTGTGCATCAATCATTAAATATACATATGTATGTAATTGCATAGTACATAAATACTACATATATAATACTTAAAATTGTATATTCAAATCATTGTAAAACGAAAGAGGAAAGAAGAAAATAAATAATAATCAATGCAACTACTTCAAACAAAAGTGCGAAAATAAAATATATAAAATATATAATAATAAATAACGATTAACAGAAAAGAGTGTAAAAGTAAGTGTACATGTAAAGAATGTGCGAGCAATAATTTAATAAAACATTTCAGTAGAAAAAAAAACAAAATTGGTAGTGAATTATTTAAACAAATATGTACATATCGTTACTCGAATAAAGAAACAGTGTAAATGCCACATACGCTATTATTCGATAATTGCACCATTGGATAGACAATCCTTAAATCTATTAGAAAAATCTTTAGTTTTCTTAAATATCTCTTTGGCTCACTAATTTATTCCCGAAAAACGAAATTGTATTCGTATGGTTTGTAATGGTTTATAAAAACTTCCAATTCGTTTTTCTCAAAACTATACTTTTCATGTTACACTATTTCATTATTCCAGCGACGATATTATATATGTAGTTTTTGCTGGGAGCTACTTACATTGAGAGCACTATTACGTGGGGGCTTCGGTTGGGTTAAGTGGCTTTACTGTTATCATTGGGGGGAAAGAATGTAGGATGATCGAACGGTGACACTTATGTGTGCACGTATGTATGTATGTACATAATAGCTTTTGTCTGCAGCCCCGCTCGCGTAAAGTTCGGTTTAACGTTATGAATTTAAATGTATCAAGGTTACAGAAAATGGTCATGGTGCCAGATTTCAATGAAATTGGCCATTTAGTCAGGGCTATCACTGAATCTATCGTAGTCCGAATTTTCGTGAACACTACGAAAATGGCCTCACTGAATCCGAAAAGCTATTAACGTAGCATATACTTTAAATGCATACGTTCGTAGCAATTCGTATTCAGTGATCGCATTTTCGTAGATTTCTCAAAAATGGGAGGAAATTAGGAGTAAAAAAAAATCAAACACCAATTTGTATTACAAAAAAAAAAATAATAAACACCAGTTTGCATTACAAAAAAAAAAAAAAGTAGCAACCCTCATCGAAAATATTTCTGAATTAAAGTTCTCAAAATGCCTTTCATTTCTTATCCATATCAATTTGCTTTATTTGAATTTTTAGAATCGAAAATGATGTCCAAACAACTACTTTAATTACTTACCTTTGATCTTGTGTGCTTAACATGAGGGTAAACACTTGCTTTAGTTATAAATATTGAATACTTACCTACTATTAATTACTTATTCTTATCCTAATAATAATATTAATAATAATAATAATAGATTGGCTATTACACAATATGTTATGTTGGCTTCTCCTCGGATTTCTGGCATGTGCCTTGAAGTTGTCACTCAAAGGGGTGGAACCGACCGTCTTACGTCGACTTCGAACGGTTGTTTTTCATGGCAGAAATACACGCGGAGGCTTGCCATTGCCTGCCGAGGGGCGATCGATATTAGAAAAAAAAACGTTTGTTTTTTATTTTTTGATGGTTTGTTGAACCAGGCTTGAACCCAGGCCCTGCGGAATGGTAGTACTTAGGTTAAGGAAATAATGAAGTGTAAAAAAATTGTTAAAAATTGGTATGCTAGTAGTTATTATTTAGAAGAGGCACACTTAGGACTTAAACAAGAGGCAACTGCTATTAGGGTGCGTCAGTAGTTATGGTGAGGGTGTTCTTTTGCTCGTCCGCTGGTGCCCAATTTATGTTTCTTTAGTTGGTTATCGGGCGGGTGGGAGCCACTTTGAGAGAGTAATTTTTTGCTTCTCAAACTGTCGCAACTGCCAGAAGAAGAATTTTAAACATTTAAATTTTAACAAATTTTTTGGCTTCTCCTGTAAAATAAAAAAATTGTTGGTTCCGGCCTTTGTGAATTAAGGTAGCGATATGTATTTAATGTGAAGAAATTAACATCTTCTGCACTTTGGTCTGAGAGAACGCTGTTAGTAACCGTGTTATAAAATTCGTGTTAGTAACGGAAGGTTAAGCGCTAAAATTCCACTGAAGAAGGAGAAAAATCAGAATGTGTTCAAAAATGCCACATACTTACTTGTGTGTAGATTCATTTTAATCCTGTACATTACATTTTTTTTACTACAATTAAACATTTGTTTTTAAATATTTCCATGCTTTATTTAAATTTTTAATACCTCAATATTTTATCTCGCCGTTACTCACAGGTGTTTACTGATTACATAAGTATGCATGTATACCATATACTTATTTTTGTATTTTTTTTATTTTGTTTATTTCTGTATGCCTTACATGTGTAAATACAATAAGTAGGTATGTGTGTGTGTATGCAGTTATTTTACATATGTATGTATGTATGTAACTAACTCCTAAAATTATTTTTACACAAGGACTATGTATATGAGCATATGTACATCTACATATGTATGCTGTAGTACCTACACATGTACAAACATATATGTGTACTTCGGTATGTATGTTTATATAGTTTTCCTTTACTCAAATGAATACATGTCTTTCTCTAATAACTAAATGAATATATATGTATGTATGTAGGTGTGTGTATTCTTTTAAATATTTTTCACCTCTTAAAACAATAGTATATGAGTTTATATGCATCCAAATATGTATTATGCGCTAATTCTGTTAATCTTTATTTATTTTTTTTTTTAATTTTCCAACTATAATTTACATATCTAAACATACATACATACATATAGTTTTTTCTATGTATTAACATTTCTGCTTAAACTGCTATCACACTTTTAAAGAAGAAAATGCCGACAGTAAACATTTTCCCCTGATTTTTTTTTCTAACTTTATACTTTAACAATTGAAATGCTTTAATTTTTTGACAACAGCGCTTTCTTAAGTTGTTTGTTATTGCATGCTCATACAATTATTTAAAGTTATTTATTTTTTGCACATTTTCAGTCGCATAAGTTGTGAAATGCCAATTTTCTTGAGCATCCTGTCCAATATTTTTGCATTTGTATTTGAATTTCTCAATTTTTTTTTTTGTTTACATTGAATATTTACTTGGACTCATACCTTAGTCTACTAATTTTACATTTTTTCGTGTATATTTTGTACGCAAATATGTAAGTTTTTATATCTAACTATGCTTTACATGTATGTATATGTACGCATGTGTGTCAGCATGTATGTATGTAGTGTATGTATGTAGTATATGGGTATATTTTTTTTTAGTCCATTGCAAAAAGTTATGCATTTACATACATACACAAATGAATGTGAGTGTGTCTGCTATAAATGCCTTTTCCCGTATTTATGTATGTATGTATGTACATTTGTAAATTTTTTGATTATTTCTTTACTACTTAAGTTTAATTATTTATTTTTTTCATCTAACAGGTTAATGTGCGTATTTGAAATACCTGCACAGATTTCAACTAAGCCATGTAGTATGTATGTATTTGTGTACTTAAAAATATAACGTTCTTTCGCCAGATTTGCATTTATTCAAGCTATCATTTTACATATATCGCATGCATGCATTTGTAAATATTCCCAACTACTTTGTACAAATTAGCTTTTACACTTAGTGGACACTTCAGAATTATACGCTTTTGTTTTAGCTCGCCTCGTGATTTCGCGCAATTTTCTATGTCAAATTTTAAAAAAAATTCGCTAAAACGAAATAAACGCTTCTACATGAGCTCAGGTTAGCTGCAAAAACGAATTTTAAACAAATTTCAATTTTAACAACGCTAAAATTAAAAAGAACTTCCACCTTTTTTGTAATTTTTTCTTATTTGTGTTAAAGCCTGCTCTGTTGCCAAAATATTAGGCTACGAACGATGAAAATCAGCGGATAAATAAACCACTTTTGAATAATAAAATTAAAATGTGTTATAATTTATTAGTATGAAAAAGATGCAGGAAATAATGTCACTCATACGCCATGCCGTACATGGCTGTACTCCTACATAACACCGTGCGCCAGTAAATTTTACTCCCAAAAAAAAAAAAGAATATATTCGCGAAGCTATTAGTAAATTATAGTAAAACTACGTTCTTAGTTTTCTCCCTGATTTCAGCATTTTTTTAAAGGACTTTGAAATTTAAACAATATGATTATTTCAAAAAATTATTTAAAAAATTCAGTGCAACCTAGAATAACAATGGTACGAATGGAAATGGAAAATGTCCCTTAATATTTTGTTCTTAAATATCCTTGAAAATTTGCAATATTTTTTATTTTTATTTTTTTAATTATTGTTTGAGGATTAATAGATGCACGACCTCATCATCGAATTTCGTCCTTCAAACTTTATTAACTTAAAAAGATTCAATTTATTAAAAGCGCATTTACAATACCTATTCGTCCTTGTAAAGCAAAAAACTTTATTGTTTTTAAGTTCTACAGAATTTTTCCTCCAATTTGGTACCCATAGTGTTATTCTACATTGCACTGATTTTTTTTAAATAATTTTTTGAAATAATCATATTGTTTAAATTTCAAAGTCCTTGAAAAAAATTGAGTTTTTTGTCCAATAAATCCACTGAGTTTAGTGGTAATGTGAAAATTTTTCAGAATATGGATACCAAATGAAAGCCTAATGATATTAGGATAAGGTTACCACTTTTTTGATTGTATAAAATTTAGCTAAAACAACTTTTTATGGATATTTTATATTTATTTTCGTCTTATAATGTAAATTGGATTCTTCTTTATTTCAACCAACCTTTTTTAAATGTATGTATGTATGCATATACAGGCGGCCCCCCATTTGTGTTATAAGGTCAGGGCGCACACAACAAATTGGAGGAGAAACTGGGCCAAACCTTAGCAAAGTGTAAGTGCCAAAAAATTATTATTATTTGTTTGAGTGGCGTATATTTAAATAGAGGGTCCGCCTATTTTTTAGTATAAGCTATTTATTTCTTTTTTTTATATAAAAAAAATTGATTTTTTTGCAAAATATTTTTTCTATAGAATTCTGAACTGCTAAAACTTCTTAAAACTTTTCACAAGGCTTACATAAGATAATTTTAATAAAGTAAATGAATTCACAAGCTCCTTACTTCAAATATGTGCATTTAAATTTTTCAGGCAAAGTTGTTAATGGGATATTAAAAAGGTTAAATAAATCTACATTTTTCGACATAGAAAATTCCAAATTACGAGTTTACAAAACCAGTGAAATGCAAAAAATAATAGCTAAAACAAAACCTACTAAATAATGGACTAATGGCGGATATCCACTGGGCGTTAAATAGCAAAAATGTGTAAAAAAACGTGTTTTTGCAAAGATGTATATTGTATGGCGGATTACGGTAGAATGATTTTTAAATATTTTTGGTTTTTGGAGCTACACATTCCCCAAATCTGATCGACATGTCTAAATTTGCAAAAGATATCTGAATTTAAGAAATTTTTTAGAGGTCCTGCATTACAAATCTTTATATCTCGTAACAGGACTCTAAGAAACGTTCATTAAAATAAATCCGTTATAGAAGAATTGCTCTTTCAAATGGAACTGGTTTGGAATGTGTAGGGTAATTTTGAAAAAAAAACGAAAAAAAGCATTAAGTTCATTTCGAGCTGGCATTTGTTAAATGGCGTAAATTTTTTATCATTTTAGTGCCAAGTGAAAATTCGACATTACAAAATGTGTTCAAAATTCGTTTAATAGCCCTGATGCTAATTTTTAACGAAAAATTTAAAAATATCAATAACCGGTTTCAAAATTGTTCGGCCTGTAAATGTACAACGAAATATGGGAAAACCCAAAAATTCCTAACGCTGTGTTTTCACTAGACATAAAATTACAAACATTTTATTGAAAAGGTTCAACATTACAAGTGCTAATGTCATCACACCAAGTTCGATTCCTTATATTTTTGGTCACTTCAACACCAATAGGAAATTCGGCATAACATCTCAAATAATAATAATACTTTCAGCTTCAATACAGAAAATTTTGAGACGTTTATTTTTTTTTTAATTTGCTTAATTACTTCGCCTATTGCTAAAATTATGCAACAACTGGTGTTCTGGATTATTTACAGTTTATTTGTTATCAACAAATTTAGCAATATCGCTTCCATAAGAATTTGTTTAAATATAAAGCTGGCTCTGAAAAATTTATTTAAAAGAACGCTGAATATTTTAGATGAGAACTTTTAAGGAATCATTGTTTAACGTATACAAATCGATTTAATACAGAATTGTGAGGTTTAAAAAGCTTTGAAAGCAATTGTGTTATGCTGAATTTGTACTAGGCATTGAAATGTCAAAAAATGTATGCCATTTATAAAATGCCATGTGGAAACAGACATAATGACAATTTTTATGAACGTACAGGTGTTTTTTAATGCCCAACATTGTCGTTAAAAATTTTGTAATTTAATACCTAGTGGAAATTCAGCATTAATAGTGAATATTTCAAATTGTACAAATTTCAGAGCATGGCTGGTGATTTTTTTTTAATTTTTCCAACTGAAAATTATGAAATTATGTAGTAATTTTGTACATACGGTGGCGGCCAGACATATAGGGACGCGACATTTTAATAAGCTTTGGCTATTTTTATTTCGTTTATTTAATGTTTATTATTTTTTATAAAAGTATAGCTCACTATCTAACGAAAACCATGTAAGTCAAAATTTCAACTTTCGAATTTCAACAAATGCTCATCGAAGTTATTATTCAGAATTTTCAAAGTTCTAGGTATGCAGTTTTGTAGCTCATTAGATTTTAGTATACTAAAGTGTAAGTACAGCCGTTGGTTTTTTGGAATTTTTTTTGCCAGCGGTTTTGTACATTTTCCTCTATATAAAAATAATGTTGAATATACTTTGTATGGATGAAATGGCGTGATAGCGTCCGCAAAAAAAAATACCGAAAATGAACGGCGAGTTCCAGTTACTTAAATTTTGTACGTCATCAAAATTTAATAGGCTACAAAACTGCATATAATATTTTTTTTTTTCATTCTAATTAAAAAGTTTGAAATTTTTTGACATTTTGTCGAATTTTCCTATTTTTTTTGGAAAGTATGAAATTCACATACTTTCATAAAAAATAATAAAAATTAAATAAATAAAAAAGCCATTTTTTTTTTTTAATGTCGCGTCCCTATTTATTTTCCTGCCATTGTATGTGAGTAAATAACCTTTATTTTCGGTGAAGAATTTTTGTCAAGCTGAAAGTTGTTGACGAAGAAATACGGCAAATATGTGTATTAGTCGTGACCAACTTAGACAGTATTACATATGTACATTTATTTATAGCTTAAATATTCGATACGTACTATTAAGTCTAAAATAAGCTCCAATTTTACAACTGATTTGAGTAATTTTGGCTGTCGATTTTTGGCCTGAGTTACATAAGCTACATACATGCATATTTCTATTCAATAATTTTTCATATACATACATACACACGTACTTATGTACATATGTATTATATACGCTATTACTTATTACTACTACGAGTATTTTATTATAAGTCTAATAGTATTTGTCGACCATATTTCTCACAATTGTTTATTGTATGTGTGTATGGATTTATTTATTAACAAAAACAAAGCATTAACAACAGCTTTATAAGTAAATAAGTACATACACATGTATATAAAATATATGTATATATAAGTGATAGAATTTTACAAGTGACGAACAAAAAAAGGCAAATTATATTAGTAACTACACATACGGTGCCGCCAATACAGCGCCAAGGAACAAAATTAAAGCAAGTTTTTTATAGTGAGTGATGCTTTTTTTTTTGAAAAAGAACATACATATTTATAGCCTGCTTAATGGCTGACTGAAAGTAGTTTGTTTTTAGCACAGGAACGGGATCCTTTATTCCTTCTATCCGCGCTATTCTCAAAACAATGACAAAACTCATCAATTGATATAACTACTGCGCCTAAAAGTGTGCCCCAAAAACATGGCTTTAAGCACTCTGTTAATGAGAGTTATCTATGTTATTGTTATGACCTATTTAGCAAATAACAACGACGAAACATTGTTTATATTCAGCTTCAAAGTTTTTTTCGTAGTAGTTAAACCAATTGTCATTGTTTCAATTTCTTGTTGCCTACTTTCAGGCGCGTTTATTGACAGCCTGCAGCTATCTGACTGCGCCGCTTTCTTGGTTGTAGTAGTATTTCCTTTAGAAAAATTTACCAATTTATTTTACACTTTTTCCACAGCATTTATATATCCATTCATACATACAAATTTGATATCAACAATTTTTTTATTCCTTCTAATTTTTGGTTTTCCATTTAATTTTTGCAATTTTCTGTTGAACTTTTAAAAAGTGCTTGTGTTTGTTTAACAATTTCCAAAAAAAAGTTGCAACTTCGTTTTCAGCACAATTCTAAAGTAAATGTTTTCATTGTTTCCAACAGAGGTGGGCTTTGCTCTTCATATTGTATCGCTTTTATTTTCAACTATTTATGTTTACCAATATAATTTATGTAGCGTATGTCCTGTTTTATTATTAATATAATACATTTTATTAGCAAATAACAACTATACTGTTCTATAGATACATGTCTTTATTTTAATTTGAGTCAATTGATTTATGCATTTAGATACACTCAAAACGCATGTAACCCCTTTTGATAAAAAATATTGATAGTTGACTATCACAAGTATCTATTTTTATTATGTACTACTTAAACAAAAAAATTAAACTGATATAAGAAATTTATTAATTTTGGAGCAGTTCGACTGAAAGGATATTTGTTTATAGAAGAAGTAGCAGATTACATCACCAGGGCTGATCAAAAATCACCAAAATATGCTAAGTCAATGAGGTTTTATCTAATTTTTACAGTATTTTTATTCAGTTATCTCGGAATTACAGTATAAAATAACGAGCTTTTTTAAATTATCAATCTTTCAGCATTGCAACCACCAAAATAAAACAGGTTTATTGTTTAATCGGAATTGCTTGTTCGGTCGGTCGCGCATTGATGGTTCATATAAGTCGGATATATGTAAAAAACCAACAAAATTGCCAATAATACGTAAAATAGCCTTTTTCAAGTATTTGCATATTTTTGCCAGCGCTGCTCATCACATAGTTCTTCATGTGAATCTGTTGAATACCACTTTTGAAATGCAATCCAACGTTCAAATAAGACTTAGATGGACTAAACCTACAGTAAAACTTTTGAAAAAATCCCCGTAATTAGGGCTTTGACGAAGAAAATGATGTACTATTTCTTTCGTTTGCGATGATTATCTCCTGTCACTCCCAAAGAGTTTTTAACCGTTCCCCACTAAGCGCCTATTTCAAGAGGTTTGTTGTTTAGCTAAAACAGTCCAACACGATTTTGCACCCATAAAAATGTATCATTTTCGGAAAGTAGTGACAAAAAAATACTCGTATTTTGTCGTTTTTCTAGATCAAGTCATTTACGGTAGGCTATACCAGCTTTTCGATGATCAAGCCTTCGCTGAAGGACTGGAGTTGATCGGCTCAGAACTCCAAACATGGTTCCATCATAACTGATTGAAAAATCAGAAAATTTGTAACTGAATCTTCCCAGCTGTAATTGCCTCTTGTGTGTACAAATGAACATTTCTGGCCTAGTTCAGGGTAATTTCAAGACCATGGATGAGTGGTGTTTCTTTTTAATATTTATAATATTTTTCAAGCTAAATTTTTTTTTGATATTTATTTATAAAAATATGGTTCATGCTTTAAAATGCTAAAATATATAAATCACACTTGCAAACTCTATACAGAACTTTATAAAATTCTAAAAACTTTTATCTAAATTTCGAGCCTTTTAACCGGAATTTTTAGAAATTTTTTGGGTATGCAATTAACGAGCTAAAATTCTAGTAAAATAAGATAAGTGCAAGTTTTGAGCGGCTAAAAAGTCGCATTGATTTTTTTGCTGACGGCTTTTACGCATAATAATCCATAATAAATTCATATATGGACAGAAGTGCAAAACACTGTCAACAAAAAAAAAAAAAATATATAAATCAATGCGATTTTTTGCCGCTTAAAACTTGCACTTATTTTACTAGAGTTTTAGCTTGTTAACTGAATACCCAAAAAATTTCTAAAAATTCTGGTTAATAAGCTTGAAATTTAGATAAAAATTTTTGAAATTTTTCTAAGTACTGTATAAAGTTTGAAAAACTGATTTATACTTTTTTTGTTAAGGCATGAACCATATTTTTATAAAAAAATTTTAAACGTTGAAAAACGTTGTAAATATTAAAAACGAAACACCATTCATCCATTTTTCACCGCCAATATATAAAAACTGTTTAGCTATGTTTCAAGTGTCGAGCTCTGCAAAAACAAAGAGCTTAAAAAAGTTTTCATCCGGCAATACATACATATGTATTTATATGTGAATTTTTTATTTAAAATATTTTATTGTTGTTGCAATGTAGTATTTCATAAAATCATCGTATACAATTTTGGACTATATACGAGTACATGTTTGTATGTAATTCGTTGTTTGAGCTATTTTTTTTTTGGTTATCTATTTATGTGAAAGATCTTTCTATATAGCAAATATATTTTTAGAACAAAAAAAATATTTTAGACTGTAAATAAACTAAAAAAATATAAGTGAGCATTTAAGGTACATATTTATCTCGAATGCATTTGTAAAAAAAGTAATATTAGCTACTATCACTATATAATCTACGTTTTTCTTATTTAAAAAAATAAATAAATTAAATTAAATTAAATTAAATATTGTTTATAAAAAACCTACAAAAAACGTAAAAAATAATTGTAAAATATTTACACTGCTTTCAATATCAAATTTGATTTGAAGAGTAGCTATGTACATATTTGCTGGTTTTATGTACATACATATGTACATATGTTTCCTATACATATGCGAGTTATTTACCACATTCACTACAAGTAAGTTTCATTATCTTTTACATTCCTCTCACATTTTTTTTTCTTTCATATTTTTAAGAGCAGCGTACTTAAGTTTAACATTTTCTAGTACAAACTGACTTTTTTTGCAAAACAAACACCTTGTTGCATATCACTTATGTAGCTCTTTCACTTCGGTTTTCTTGCTTCTTAATTTTCTCCGCATTTCACATACATATATTTTTTTTATTACTTATTTTACACCCAAGTCGTCGACTTTGTATTTCACTTCGAATGCGATATAATGGAGTGTGAAATAGCCGAATGTGATAGCATCGAATGCGAAATGCCTGATATCTCGGCATCTGTTGGTCCCTCAACACTGCATACTGAGTCCTCGGGTGTGCGCGATGGTTCGGCTTCGGTAATTTCAATATCTTGATGATGTTTGTTGCTACGATGTTTGGCACTGAGAGCCTGTGAGTTGAAAAGAGATAAATTAAATTTAATAAAGCACAATTCCTATAGACAAAAAAAAAAATATAGGGACTTAGTACGAACATCAATCTGGTATTTGCTTTTGCGTTGAAAAAAAAGAAATCAGTGGTAGCCTTATAATAAGTATAATACCTTATCACTTGTATGGACAACAAAAAACTAGCTAAGCAAAACACAAAATCACATGCGTTTGCATGCAATTTGTACCGTCAAAGCAATAAAAAAAATGTGTACGCAAAATGCTAGGCTGCCTCACATGAACCTCTCTTTCCCACGTAATTGATAAAGTTTGGTTTACTTTATGACTTCATCTAAATTTTGTTAGGCTCAATTCAGTGTCATTCTTGAGCTGCACCGCGATCAATATGTATTCATCAAAACTCTGTCACAATCGTTACCAAAATCGATCGCTACGACTTTGTGAGTTAAATAATCTTCCAACGTTCCCCTGAACTGAATTGTGTCATACATACTCCCACTCTCTCCTTGCTGGGTGAGCCTGCGAGACCACCTTTCATAGCCAACTCATAGGCAATGACTATGGTCTGTGTCCCATATAATTCCAATTAGAAAGTATTCTTACGCAATCGAAAGTGCAAAAATGCGCTCGCCGACTAATCTTGAGTGCGGCATTGGTTGTCGATTAGCTATCAGACTAGACATTTATCATCGTCGTTGTTCAGTAATAGCTATATACCTTTGTCTGGACAACAAACAACAATGGTCTGTAAAAATGAATTTTGGATTCATGGTGAGTTTCCAACATAGGATAAGATCGACTGATACCTGGCAACCTAAGGTAGTTGAGATCCTGCTGTTCTTCTTATTATTTGGCAGTACAACCGTTTTTCGGTTTGCGCCGAGAACATCGTGAGTACCACCTTCTGAAAGCAGCCACCACCTCCAGCAAACGAAGAGCACGAGTTACCCTGTGGGACACGAAGTACTTTAATACAACTCTGATGGCTTGAATGGGAAAATCTGACATGACCCTCAAAATTTACATTAACACGTCGTTACTCCATCAGTTTCTTTTCTAGAAAAACAGATTTCCACCTAAATATATACTCTTTCGAATGCAAAACGCGATTTTAGGACTTAGTTTTGAAAATGTCCAGATCGCGAATGACGCAGACTTGAGCCCAAATAATTTGATGGTAGGTTTAAAAGTGAACAAACTTTATGAATCGCTTAGAAAAGTAGCAAATATTTTTTGTGAAGCAACCTAATGTTTGAGTGTATGAATAGGTGTAACAAAAAAAAAATTTTTAAGTCTACGAAAATGTGATATATATATCTAATGGACAAAGGAAGCAAATTGGGAAAGGAAGTTTATATACAAATTCATATGTACACGAGTGCTGTTTTATACAGTTAAGGCAGACCGCATACTTATGCACATAAAGAATTTTTTAAAGGAAGACAGTTAGGAGTGAGTGCTGTGGTTCAACATAGATTCTATCAAAAAAAGTTAAAAGTACTAGAGAGTAGGATTTGTATGTATATTAAATCTTTCAGTAAAATATCTAATAGTAAAGTATTACCTTACAAAGCCGCTGGAGCTGACAGCCTGCCAGCTGAGCTATTCAAGTACGGCGGCAAGGAGTTGATAAGGTGCATGCATCAACTCTTGTGCAGAATATGGTCAGATGAACGCATGCCCGACGACTGGAATTTAAGTGTGCTCTGCCCAATCCACAAGAAAGGTGACCCCGCCATTCGCGCCAACTACCGCGGGATCAGCCTTCTAAGCATAGGTTACAAGGTCTTATCGAGCGTATTGTGTGAAAGACTGAAGCCCACCGTCAATGAACTGATTGGGCCTTATCAGTGTGGCTTTAGACCTGGCAAATCCACCATAGACCAGGTATTCACAATACGCCAAATCTTGGAAAAGACCCGCGAGAAAAGGATCGACACTCACCACCTATTTGTCGACTTTAAAGCCGCTTTTGACAGCACTAAAAGGAGTTGCCTATACGCCGCTATGTCTGAATTTGGCATCCCCTCAAAACTCATACGGCTGTGTAAAATGACGTTGAGCAATACCACCAGCTCCGTCAGAATTGGAAAAGACCTCTCCGAGCCGTTCGCCACAAAACGGGGTTTCAGACAGGGCGACTCCCTTTCATGTGACTTCTTTAATCTGATGTTGGAGAAGATAATAAGAGCTGCAGAACTGAACCGCTCAGGAACAATTTACTACAAGAGCGTGCAATTGCTGGCTTATGCCGATGACATCGACATCATCGGTAACAAAAACCGCGAAGTCTGTTCTGCCTTTTCCAAGTTGGATAGGGAAGCAAAGCGCATGGGTCTGGTGGTAAACGAGGACAAGACCAAGTATCTCCTGTCATCAAACAAACAGTCAGCACATTCGCGCCTTGGCACCCACGTCACTGTTGACAGTTACAATTTCGAGAAAGTAGAGAATTTCGTTTACTTGGGAACCAGCATTAACACCGATAATAATGTCAGCATTGAAATCCAACGTAGAATCACTCTTGCCAACAAGTGCTACTTTGGACTGAGTAGGCAATTCAGGAGTAAAGTCCTCTCTCGACGTACGAAAACCACGCTCTATAAGTCACTCATCATGCCCGTGCTGGTATATGGCGCAGAAGCATGGACAATGACAACATCCGATGAGGCGGCTCTTGGAGTGTTTGAGAGAAAGATTTTGCGGAAGATTTACGGGCCTTTACGCGTTGGCGACGGCGAGTACCGCAGACGATGGAACGATGAGCTGTATGAGCTTTACAACGATATGGACATAGTGCAGCGAATTAAAATACAGCGGCTCCGCTGGCTTGGTCATGTCGTTCGAATGGACACCGACGCTCCAGCTCTGAAAGTATTCAACTCGGAACCCGCTGGTGGTAGCAGAGGAAGAGGGAGGCCCCCACTGCGATGGAAAGATCAGGTGGAGAAGGACTTGGCTTCACTTGGCGTTTCCAATTGGCGTCAGTTGGCACAGAGGAGAAACGACTGGCGTGCTTTGCTGAACTCGGCCAAAATCGCTTAGGCGGTTACAGCGCCAAAAAAGAAGAAGAAGAGAAAGTATTACCTTTGCTATACACTTGAAGATTTTACTGCCTAATCTCAAATTCAAAATATTCCTACTGGCATCGATATACCAAATGTGGAGTGAGATTTCTAGTCTCAATCTAACCATGGACTATTGGACCTCATTCTATGATACGCGTTGGGGATATAGGCTGGGAATATAGGCTACAAACCTACATCAGACACTAGAAGAATACAAGAAGCGATTTATATGATATTAATAAACAAAGTTATGCGGGATCACGTCAAAGGATGCATGGTCTTGGAGGAGTAGTAGATGTAATCATTATATTCGCTAAATTTAAGCGAAAATGTTGCAAACTTTGAATGGCAACCCAGAGTCCACCACTAGTATTCCAGAACTTCCTAAACTTAAAAACTTAAAATCAATCCACTACATCAACATGGTCTATAGGTTAGGCTTGACTCTCTCAGAAAAACTGATGGATCTTATACCTCGATGCTGCTTGACACTTACAATACACTCCTAAAAACCAATTCTCCGAGTAGCAGACTAATTAATGCTAAAATGTGGAGAAGACAAGCTTATAATTCGAATTTTACAGGCTTGTCTGGTATTTCGTCATATTCCCACTCTTTATAGAAAAAAATCAGGATAATCTGCATTCGAAAACTGGCAAAGAATTATTATTCGCTAACGCAAAAAGCTTCGGATCACTCACTCAGTCTGACATGCTTCATGCTGTACAAAGGCTTTGGTGTACAGCCCCTCAGAGTGGAAAAAACTGTTAATAATCTCTATACAAACTTGTAACGAAGAATGAAATGGATCTGGTAGTAGCAGCGTACGCAAATGGCAGTCGTTAAGCCCAAACTGAATTGAATTATTTAATATAGATCCTTCGTTAGTTCCAGCTTGTAAAGAAATAACTGCCCTTTTATATTTACACATTCTACTCCCGATTTGATATATAGTCAACTACACACAGCACACTTTTATAAAATTTAGTGAGATACACTAAGTATATACAGGATGATAAATATATTAAACGGGTTTACAATAAAATTGATAAGGTTTAGAATAGAAGAAGGAAAACGTTGGGGTTTAGTGTGGGACGACACGGTTTTATTTAAATTGCTTAAAATTTTATTTTGGGGAAAAAATTGAGGGAGTCCAGTTACGATTACTATCTACACACGGTGGGAGAAAACCTATATATGTTTGTAGGTGTTGTTAGCACGGCTCTTACCTTGTCTTTGCTTCCTTTTTTCTACAATGTAACGAAATTAATAACGAAAACATTTATGATAAATTAATGGATGAACACATACTATGTACTAAGCATATAGAATTACATACGAAATGGTTACAAAAATAACTGCATATGTAGGTATTAATGATAAATTCTTTGAGGGAGAATAATATAAATATTTACTATGTATACATGTATGAGTAAAAATTTATATGTATGTATGTATGTATGTATGGATGTTTACAGCAAAATTTTTTTAGAAACAACTAAACTGCGTGCACCTCCTATTTAATTGAATAAGTGCATCCTTGGGAGTCCAATAGGTCGATTTTTAAAGAAGTTAATTAAAATTAACAATTAAAAAATACCAGGCACCGAGAACAAAAGGTTTGATCGAAACTAAATGTCGTTCTCGTAGTTTTATTCCCAAGAACGCTTAAAAACCCAAACCTAAATGAGAAAAAAAACCTTTGGGAGTGTTTTTACAAGAATGAAAGTGAAAAAACAAAACTGTCGAGAACGTTCTCAACGGGAATTATAAAAGAACAAAACCCTGTGCAACATTTCCAAAGGGAATAAAATGCGAACAATACTTTTGGGAACATTTATAAGAGAACAAATGTTTCCGGAACGTTCTGGCGAAGAACAAAACGTGAACAAAAGTCCAAGGAACTTTTTGATAGAGAACAAAACGGGAACATGTCTTCTCTGAACTACTCGGGAAGAATGGAAGCGATAACAAATTTTTTCTCATAGCGCCCCATTAGTTCGAAATATTTGAATATTAAAACTAATCAAAAAAGAACTCAAATTAAGCCAACAAAAGACTTAAGAAACAAACTTCTTGCACAGAAAATGACAAAAAAAATTTCCATAACTGGACAGTAATGGATCATAATGATAAAGGATCTGGAAATTTAAATGATCCAGCTTTCCTCTGGTTTAGAATTAACAGTCATGGTTCTCATTGAAACGGTTTTTCATCCCAACACGCAGACGCCCCTCCCATTGTTAACATTTTCTTCTCGAACCTTTTGTTCTCAGAAAACCGTGCCTCATATTTTTGTTCTTATTTGGTCCTCCTTCAAAACGTTATCGGTACTTTCGTTCTCATTGGAAACGTTCCCGAAAATTTAGTTCTCTTTCTGTTCTTCTTCAGAACGTTCTCGAGAGTTTGGTTTGCATTTTGTTCTTTACGGAAACGTTCCCGAACCTTTTGTTTTCATTTTGTTCCCGTTCAAACTGTTCTCAATACTTTTGTGCCCGTTTTTGTTCTTTTGTCGGAACCTGCTTGACACTACATTTGGTTCTCATGCAGAACTAAACCAAAACCGGAACGCGTTCTCGGCCCCTGAAAAATGCTAATATTTCAGCGAAGTTCCATTGAGGTATTCTGCGAGGCTTCTTCAATAAGTAAAGGGGAAATGCGATAGCCAATCGCTACAACGTATTGCTTACGATGCTTGGTTTCCGAAGAAAAAAATTTATCTTTTCGAGTGATGCGGGATGTACATACATATAGTTAGATAAAGATATGGTATATACATATAAGTATATTTATAAAGCTACTTGAGTGGGAACACTTATGTACTGATATATGTAAGTATGTACTACTATGTTAAACAATTAATTTTAGAAGGTACGATAATCCAACAACAGATGTACTTTTATTTTCTAGTTATATGAAATTAATCAGGGATTAATCAGATTGATTTCGAGCACTACTCCTCTTTGAATCCGCCTTATCTATTTTTGTAAATCTCATATTGCTTGGTGAAGCTTTTTATGAATCCGCTAATTGAGTTGATATGTATGTATGTGTATTGCAAGTATTGTGAGCCTATATAATATTCATACTCGAAATCTTGGACACTTTCTTCCCTATCTTCTTGCCGGCAGCTGCAGCATGTTCTGTTATAGGGACATTCCATCCTTCCGCAGTTTTGCCTTAGGGCCAGTGATCGTGATGGTTGCTATAATTCCTACAGTGCAGTCGATCTTGAATCAGTCGATGCAAAGCGATCGGTCACTTCCCTATTCTCTACTGAAATCGCCCTTGAACGCTTGAACAGTTGAAGTCAAGATTGGCTATCATACATATGTATATGTATGTATGTATACCATACGAGTACCATTCGAGAGAATGTTGGCCCACTTCATAAATTTTTACTCTATATTCCTTAGCTAATGTCTCTTTTACGAAATATTTTTAAAGGTACTAGTTTGGGTTAAGGTGGCTGCCGCTAGGCTTAGATTGTTTTTATATAATTTTTTTTTTTATAAAGTTTGAAACTTGGGCTTTGTGTATGGTTTTTGTTACAGAATGAACTTAATTTTAACAAAAAATAATTAAATAATACAAATAAATTGTCAAAACTTATCAATTTGTTGTGACGCTATTATTTTGACAAGCACTTTATTACAAAAAATGGGCTGAGTTTTGGAAAAAAAAACAAATTAAACCAAACAGCACTTTCTAAATATAATAGAAAATTTTAAAAAATGTTGACTACATTTCAGTCAGACTAAAAAAGTTTAGTGAGTAGCAAACCCTGGTGCTAAGTGCCCCACTGATTCCACGACAGCTTTCGATCGAGAATCAAGTCCAAGTGTTTAACTTTGACAGAAAGTTTTTGGGCCAATCAAGGGTTGGGTTTGAATACAAATGGGAAGACAACATCATCTTTCTTAAAAAATTAGCAGAACTTCTAAAATGATTCGAATTTCGAAAAATTATCAAATTTGTATTTTTAAAAGGTTGTAAACAATTAATACCACAAAAACAAAACCAAACGTTCGAAAAGACTTTGGCTCACTTCACAAATTTTTACTCTGTATTTCTTAGCTAATGAATTTTTACGAAATATTTTTAATAGGATATTGGTTAAAAAACTGATTATGTACAAAAAGTAACTATATACGAGTACATAGTACCTACTTCTCCACTCAAACATACATACATACTAATTATAGAACATAAATTATGTATGGCTTTATATTAATGTACTACTTATATAATTGAAAATGTTGATACAATTAAATATGTTTACTATATCCTTCATGATTACACAAACAATTCATATTCGCAGCTTTTCGATGCTGCTATTCCACTTACTTGCAATGAGAAACGACGATGTCCAGCCTTTCGTCCGCCACGTCGCTTACTTATATGCGGATTGTCCTGGCGTAGAGATTTATTTTTTAAAATTTCCAGTTGTGTATACAGTCTGCAAAAAAAGTTGGTATTTTTTAAACTATGCCCTAAAATATTCCATTCATTAAATGCATACAAACCTTTTGAGTTCAGCGCGTATATCCTCTGGGCTCATTTCGGCAATGGTTAGTTCACCAATATCGGGATCACCCAAACAAAGACCAGCATAACCACCGCCAAGACGTTGGGGATCGTTGACCTTGAAAGCATCCACAGGTAAACGTATTGATAGATTCATGGGCAAGGGAACCTGCAAGCTATGAATTTGCAACAAACACTGCCAAGACACACGAAGAAAGGTAACAGAAGAAAAACAAAAAAAAAAAAAAAATAACAACAGGTATAACAACAACAAAAAATTGTGAAAGGTACATACGACGAGATGTCAGAGAAGTGAGAGAATTTAAGAAATGTAAGTGAAGTTATGAAATAAAAAAAATAAAAAATAAAATAAGTTGAAATTAGAAATTTCAAAATGACCTAAGTCGATAGATGAGGTATGCAAAGCAGAGTGAAATAGGTAATTAACGATAGTAAACCTTTAAGATAGTTAGTAGTTGAGCAGTGTGACGGAAAAAGTAAAAAATGATAACATAAAAATTCTTATGTAACGAAAAATTTTGAAATTAAATGCACTTAAATCAGAAAAAATTTAATAGAGAGCGAAGTGAATGCTAAGCCGTGTTTTCTTACTAAGTATTTAGTTATGCAATTTTTTTGTGTAGGGTAATTTGTTGTTTTTGCTTTTCACTTTTACTTGTGGCGAAAAATGCAGTACTGTTTCAGTACTTATATTTTGAGTGTAAATTTGGTAAGGTAAGCAATGATGTTGTTTTTGCTGTACTACAGTGGAGTAATTATTGGTGCAAAGTTATAGTGTATGGTTTTGGCGCTGGCGCTAAAATAAAAAAGAAAATAAAAATATGTTTGAAATAAATGATAAATGATAAAAAACATGAATAAATGTTAAAAAACAAAAATGTTGGAAAAATCCTCTTACATATATCGAGGAAATTTTGAGTTGTGTCGTTATTGCAGAGGACACACGATATGAATGTTTTTAAGCGGAGACTGCATGGTCTTGTGATTTTTTCGTAGTTTGAGTAAACACATATTTCATTGAAAGCCCTAAAAAAAACAAATAAATTGGCTGTAACAATATTTTATTTTTTATTTTTTGAACGTCTGGCAACACGTTCTTACTGGCACTTCAGATATCAGCTAATTATGGTTATGGCGTAAAACCAAAATTCAATGGGTCTCTATGGCTACGGTGATGGCTATGGCGTTATGGTGGGCACCACTAATTGAAACAGTGTTGGCCATAAGGTTGGTTGGAAAAGCTGTTTTATATGATTATGGTTATGTCACCACTAATTTAACCTTTAGTTGAGCTATTTCCCAAGTTTTGGTTTGCGTTTTACTGGCAGTTTTGTATCGCCTCCGAACGGCAACTGTTTCTTACGAGAAGTTGTTTTTTTAATTTGTAAGCTTGTCATTGACGAACATAGCTAAATCGACTCAGCTCGAGTTCTGGTCATTTTGGGTCTATGCATTCTTCTTCTGGTACTTAGCTTTTCGTAAAAGACGACTAAAATCCACTGGGAATTAGGAAGGTAGCGGAGAAAATATAATTTGAAATACCGACCACGATACCAAAACGACTGTACTGAAGCCTGACAGTTGTGTCAAACTGTTAAACTATGTGATGCAGAAATTTTACTGCATTTGTGTCCGTGCTTTGGATTCTAGAGCGTCCCACCATCACTGACGTCTCCAGCGTACCTGTGAGGGAGCTTTTCCCTAAGATGAGAGTCCCACGCACGGGCGTATTTAAACAACGCGTATATGGATTGGATGACTTCGTGAACATCTTGTATAATGTTTTCCCACTTATAAGGCAACCAAACTCCTGCAATTGTGTTGTCAGTACGAGGCTGATCCATAGCCTAGCTTCAATGGCTACAATGGATGGAAATGCCTTGTTTTTGAAGCTGCATATTTTCCACATGACCCCATATTTTACACGTCCATGACAACCTAAATATGGGTTTGATCTTTTCTCTAGAGTCATGAGCAAAGATTTGCTATCGGATGAGCTATCTGCTATGATCCAATGCAAAATTTAATAGAATAGGAAGATTACTCATCTCGGTCCCCCTAGAATACGATCTACGCAAGCCATTGATGACGAGTGGTTTAATTTAACGACTGATCAGTTTGGATAAGACATTGCCGCCTCGTTCGGCCTGACCAACAATTAGCCTAAGTCCAATCCGATGGCCACCCCTGGGTCATAGCAGCACGATTTCCCAGCTCATAAGAATAGGCGAAGTGGAGTGCTAACGTATGTATCATCAAAATCAGTTTTGCAAGAGCTACAGGACTACAAACGAGTTCTCTGAGCAGAAACTGCCACGATGCGGTCAAACTGACTCACCACACTTGTAGATATAGCGGACGTGGGACTCTTGGATCCCCTGAATTTCTTTTGGATTAACAAGTAGTTTATTTGGTTGTAAAGGAAACCCGATCTGCTCCTGGCACTCTCTCAAAAAGGGCACTCACACACGACAAAGGAGTGAAGCTATATACATGTGACTTCTCCTCCACACCTGGTTTAGCACCTTTTGGGCAAATATCAGGCTTTAAAGAAAACTTTAACTAACAAGAAGCGGCCATATTAGCAGATTTTTTTTCAACATATGTCCAACCACGACCTTCATAACCACCTCTTCTCATCAGCCACCCACATTTCACCGAGCCGTATGGTTCAAATTAGTACGGAATAAGTAGCTCAAGTTCTTCTAATTAAAAACTTCTTTAAATTCTAGTGCAGTCAGATAGTTCATTAATATACTATTTGTAATACAATCCAACAAAAAAAAAAAACACATTTACTTCAAGTCTTCTCACGCGATGAAAATCGTATCGATAGTAAGCGTGAAAAAATTCAGAAAACAAAGCGTATCGGTTTTAAAATTATGTTAAGATTAGTTAAGTATTTTAATGCCTCATAAAAAAAAAAAACAATATTAAAAATTGATATAAAAAATAATAAAAATTTTAATGTGCATGAGTTTAAGTATAAAAAATAAAGAAATCGTAAATATACTAAAAATATATATGTATAATGAATTTAGCAAGATAAAACTTGCCATTAAAAATATGTATGTAAGTATAAATATTGTTCTGCTCATTGTGAGTAAATAAGTACGTTTTAGAGAAAGTCAGCAGTAGGCAATAGTACGTTGATATTGCTAAACACGTAAAAATTTATGGGCATTTGCTCTATCCACCAGCAAGGGATTTTATTAAAAAAAATATATATATTTAGTTACATTTATATGCTTAGATAATTTTGTTAGGAGAATAGAGAACCGATTTTGGTCAGCGTAATTGTAAATATATATATATATATATATGTAAAGAGGTAATTGTTAGTAGGGGCAAACAAATTTAATGCAAAAAGAGGCAAACAAAATTGAAAGGCATTTTTCAATTAAAAACACATGCAGATTTGGAATGTTAATCATGCTGCCATGTTCTAAAGATAACAGAATATATTGGTTATTTACACTAAAATATTTTTTGTGCTAAGATTCGATTTTACGTTGCCGTTTTTTTAAGATAATCGCAATTTACAAGAACAACAAAAGCATGTCCTTTCAGTGAAATAAAATCGAAAATTGCAAAGGGCATGCCACAGAAATTATTTTTATGACTAATAACTATGGAAGGTAACATTTACAAAGAAAAAAGTCGCACGTTTAATAATATAGAGATGTAACTCAAAATTTTTTAAGATTTTTTGAAGATTTCATTATGCAATTAATAAGCTTGATAGGTAGAATATGTACAGTCAAACAGATAACCAAGCTAGCGACTGTAACAGTTACAACTTTTGTTAAAAAAGTCGCTCGTTAACAATTATTTTTTTTACTTTTATTTAATTATTATTTTATTAATTTAGTTATTTCTGAATTGTACTTTATAAATCCAAAATAACAATTAATTTTGATTTTTATTTAAATAATTATTTTAAAAGTTAGAGTCACTGACTGCTTTTTATTGATGACTTTTATTCAATATTTTATTTCAATAACTGTTATCTAAGACATATAATATAAAAATTAAAAATAATTGTTATTTTGGATCTATAATACAAAAATCAAAAATAATTGTTATTTTCTTTTTTAATTTTGCATAAAAATTGCAAATAAAAATTTATTTTCAAATTTGAGTATCGGTGGAACAAGAAATCGTTTGGTATGTATCACTTAGTTGTAGAACACTTCCTTCATAGTGCATTTTTTCATGACAGTTTTCATCAATAACTGTTATGTTCGGTCCCTGAAACAAACTTCCCAAATATGGCGTAGATGTGTTTCTTTCCATTGTCTTTTTGTATACCAACTGTATGAATTGATAAAACTTTGATTGCGTTTTCACACAAAATTGAAAATTTGAAATACTTCAGTCATATTACACCGTGCGACAGTAAATTTTACACATAAAAAAATGAATATATTCGCGAAACTATGGGTAAATTATAGTAAAACTGCGTACTTAGTTTTTCTTTCTGACGTCGGGATTTTTTTAAAAGGACTTCGAAATTTAAAAAATATGACTATTTCAAAGAATTATTTAAAAAAGTTCATGGCTAGAGGAGGTCACTTGTAGAACAACCAGGCTGCTTTGGCCGCAAATAGAAAAGAACACGACGAAAGAGTTGCTGTGCGTCTCAAGAGAGGATATTGCGAAGGTCACGGCTTGTAAACCGGTCATTGGCTATTTGGTAGGCACCCTTCAAGACTAGGATTTTTTTCCCACAAATATTGCAGAAGTTGCAAAGATGAGGAAGAGGAAGAAACCGTAGAGCACTTCTTCTGTAGTTGCCCAGCTTTGGCCAACAGGAGAGCAGGTTTTAGGCAGGCCCTTCTTTAGCTCCCTTAGGGAATTATCACGCGTAGGAATAAAACCGATTCTACGCTTAATTAGAGCCTCAAATTGGTTCTCTGAAGGATAGTCACCAAGGTTCCCGTGTTCTACAATAGTACCACAATGGACCTTCAAAAGGTCTAAGTGAGTTGGTAACTTTAACCGACTGCCACATCAACCTAACCTAACCTTTCCCGCCCTGCTCACATTGCCAAAGGTCAAGGTAGCGCTGCTATTCTGCCTCAGTCTAAAGAACCATCTTCACATAGCAGAATATGAACAAGGATTCCGGAAAATGCACAACACAGAGACAAAAGAAAGAACCTCTTAGAAGAAGTGTGACCACTGTCCCCCAAACTTAAAATTAAGAAAATGAAGCTTTAAATATACATATATGTATGTACATATGTATAAAGCCTACAAAATTCTTGGTTCTACTCAGATCGGCCGCTAGCCCCCAATAAGCCAAAACCTGTCCAGAAATGTGATAAGGCGCTGATAATACCAAGCACATCTTCGCATGCTCCTCCCATACGATGAATTGGACAGAGGGATCTGTTTCGAAAGCTTCTATAATAGACAGTGCGCAATGCATCCGCTTCAATAATTTCACCAACAACCATAATCATTTGCCAAGAGCAAGTTATGTAGGTTGGTATTGCGAGTTCAAGATGGGTGGCTTTCGTAACCTTCGAAGGCTTCCCCAATATTCCATGGGCGTCAACGACATATGTATGTACCTGTAGAAACGTTTGCTGTCGAAATAAAGTAGCACACTGGCCGCACCTCATTTCTGGTTAGTACTCATAAACGACTCGGTAGCGGAGTGGCGACGAAGAGTTGCCGGTTAATTGCCGACGTGAATGACGAGGCCTTTATGGCAAGCGGCAAGTTCTGGCCACGCTATATGATTATATATAAACACAGATTGTTTAGCTGTCTTAGGGCTTGGGCACTCTAGTATGGTTGGAAGCCTCGTCGTCGTTCCTTAAAGCACCTATAATTTCGTGGCTAGAACGGATTCAATTAGAGAGTCTATATCTCTACACACAATTTTTCAAAGTTTAAGAGGGTAGGAGGCAGAAATTGGCAAGAAGGACCGATGAGCCTTTACACAGACGGGTCGAACGATATTCAGAGTCTTAGACTCAAAACTGATTGTTGTTGAAGGTTGCTCTCTTTGCGACTGCATACATAGATATTTGTGTATAACGCATGGCCGATGAGTCGCATTGCAAATGTATCCTCGAGACGATCTCGTTGAGCTGTGAGGGAGCGAGGGTACCTTTTACTAACTGTGGCTTCGTACGAACTTAAACTTCTTTATTTGTTTTATTTATTTATTTATTTAGTTTAGTTAGGTGTGCATAAATAAAGGTTGGGCAGGCAGAAATACAGACAAGCGTTAACTTTTCTATACATATTAAATAATTCTTTATTTTCAGTTTCTTTTCAACATTAAGGATGCTTGATTTCAGGCACAAACAAAAGAAAAGACTAGTACTCGTATATAACCATTTAAAGCAGCATGCATTTTTCAGGTTAGTGTGCATATATTCATTAGAAAAAATTTAAATTCGAAATTGAAAAAAAATAATAATGAAACATATATTAAGTAATATTACAATTTAAATATTTTTAAAACCAAATTAAACGCACGCAGAACACTTGCAGCAACTTCATAGCTCGACTTAAATTTTAATATTTTTTTGCTTATTTACAATAATAATTAATCTTGTTGTTAATATATACATTTGTTTTAGTAGTATGTTTTTAATTTATTACAAAAATTATTTTCTTTTCGTAACCCAAATTCTAAAACAAAACAGAAAATGTTTTTAATAATAAAAATACAAAGCATTTTAAGAACAGAAGCGGATTCCACTGACTTTCTTTTTACTGCTGAAAATATATGTATATATATGAAAGCTTTAAAGAGTTCTTCCTGCGAGCGGTGTTTTGACATCACTGATGGGGGCCATCACATGATAAAAGCTCTATCTGCCTAGTACAATTTTAAGACGTTATGAGCAAAACTTTTGAATGCGTGCAGAGCTTTCCTAAGCTAAATAAACTAATGACTACCAGAGAGAGCTTTTGTTATAGGCGTCCATACGAAATCATGAGCAAGTTTGAGAATGCTCCGTCTATTATTTTTTTGGTCGCCGATGGTCTAAACATTTCATATGGTGAGCCACAGAATAAAAGCCTCCTGGTTAAGACTGCTTTAAAATATTAATTAACAGAGAGTGCTTTGCTTTTACTTTGAGCTCATATATGGAAAATGTACAGAAAGCTTAAAAAAGCTCATCTTGCGGGTGGTGTCATGCTCAACAACACCTTAAAGTACTGTTGGTCACTTAATAGTCACTTGTGTTAATATTTTTGAAGCTTTCTGTGCGTTTTATATACATATGGCAGCACAGAACAAAAGCTCTCTCTGACCAACATTGCGTTCAAATGGTGATGGGACTTGCCTTGGTACCAAGCCCTTTATACTGCGTAAAAGCTCTCTTTGCCCATTAGTGCTTTAAAGAGGTGATAGCCTGCGCTTTGGTCTTATGCAGAGCTTTTTAAGCTCTCTATACAATTTATGTGAGCGTGCTTAAAGTTGCAGCTTTCTCTGTCCATTACCGCTTTGATTTATTGAAAAGTAAAGTTTTGAGCATTCGAAGGAACTATTACAAATTCTTCGAAATATCTAACTACATTTTCTGCTTTTTATACATATACTCCATTAGTTTTTGGAAGTCAAAGTTTCTTTTATCATAAAATGGGAAAACTAAACTTTTTCCTAGTCAGACTCTCTTTCACTTTTAAACTTTACTTTTATATCTTTGTTACTTGATGAAATAAATGTAACTTAAAATAATAGTAAACGAAACTAGAAAATGAACTTAACATACAATTTCTGCTTCATCTTCTTCTTCTTCTTCATCCTCATCATCAACTTTATCATCGTCATCAACATCAACAACTTCGTCATCTGCTTGCCGACTCACCTGCTTATGCTGATACCATAATTTTGGCACAAATATCAAACCCAACGCCATGGTGTTGGTCAATAGAGAACGCAGAAAAAGCGCTAGGAAAATAGCACTCGGACTCATTTCGGGCAAATAGAAAAAGCGTAGCACATAGAATGTGGTCGAGACAAGAAATTCAATGGCCAGCGCTGCAACAAGGAATTGTCTATCCTGAAGAGGAAGAAGAAAAAACATAACATAAATAATCACTGTACACATATGGAGATACTCACCCTGAATTGTGTATTGGCATTGCGGCTGGCGAAGGCCAAATGCAGTCCAAAGCATAGTATCAGCACCTCGCTAACCTGTGTCACATATTCCCACTTGAGTGGTCGACATGTGTTGGTGCGTTGTTCACGCAATGAACCCAACTGTGACACTTCGATCAAATCCAGTGCGGCGGCAGTGAAGGCGGCCATATAACAGGTGACCGCAAATACCATGGTGCCCAAATATTTGAGCAAATCGATGTCACGCAATACCCAGCGATGTGCTTTGCGTGTACGAAAATCGACAAGATGACGATACAGTTTCAATATGATGGCGCCGTAAGAGGTGATGAAGCCAAGTTCGCGCAGCCACGGTTCAAGTAAGCAACGTTCGGTGGTGGCGGGAAAGAAATGGACGGCAACCTTGAAATAAAGAAAAGAAGAAGTGTAAGAAAGGATGTACAAGGGGTACTGCATAATGCATGATGCTAATCAATGTAAGACGAATTAAGTTTTGCAACCAAAAACGCACATGGTGCCATAGATGCCGTTTTAAATGCACTTTAAAGAAACGTCATTTAAAAAATACCAAAAAGACGTCTTCTGGAGAATCAAAGGATTAAACTGTGCTACGAAGAATATAAAATTTTGCTAATGAAGAGTTCTGCGCCTATGAATCCATGCCCCTTTTTGGACGAGAATATCTACAACTTCTCAGCCCACGATTGCCCCGGTAGCCAAATGAGCTGAACCTTGTTCCTGGTTCCGATCATTGTTAAGCGCTGAAGACAGCATTGAGGTGATCTCATGTGCGAGAGGCGCCTTCCTGCTGTCAGAGTATATGTATGTAGGTGTGTTTTTTGATCGCTCCAATTTCTGCACGCTCTCTCAGACATTGTCCACTGGCATAAACCTCAGCTTGAAAGAGAAACATAGCTTGCCGCATTCTAGTGAAAAGGTGCCTTTTACTTAAGTTGTATACCATCAGTGTCCAGATGTGATGATAAGTTCCGGGGTTTTGGTCGTTGGGACAATATCCGTTAGGGAAAGATACCTTTAAGTTATATGTGAAGTTAAACCTCGGAAGGCGTAGGTCTACGAGGCTAATGCCTCCTTCCTCTTATTCTATGCATCACCCTGAATTTGGATGAGTGTATAAAGTTCTCATTATTCCTTTGTCCCTTGAGATGATGCCCACGCGGGCAAGTTGTTGGAATCTGAGCTTGAGCGGCCTGGACTTCATTATTTTCCATCAGATGGGCACAGCGTATATTATATTAGAATAAATGGTTTCGTACATCCAACTTATTTGGCATTTGAAAGATTGTCATCAGGATAACTCAAAGATTTTTGACTTTAGAAGTGCATTCATGTTTGAATAAATAGTGAGGAGAATAACTACGCTGGTTTTCTTACGATTGCCGCCAAAACCATTTAGACTACAGGCGGAGGATGTTTGAGCTCGTGTCTTTAAACCTGCCTCTGATTATGATGGCATATTGATTTTTATGCAAAGAACTTATCCTTATTTGCATAAAATATAGCACAAATGATCTAAAACTGTCTTTGGTTAACCTCTTCTATATCTTGGAAATTTATCTGACCGTAAGGTTGCATTAAAAGTGAAGTAGGTGGCGTCGATTTCGAACATGAGCTGGGAAGATTCCAGCGGCCGCCGGGGCTTTGAAAAGCTTACTCTGTTTTCATCGTACACGCGACTTTGCAATCCTCTACGTTGGGTCGTTTTATCTCAATCGACGTGTGGATGGTTTCATTTGAGCTGAGTGGTAAGAACTTAGGAAAGTGCACCTCGGATTTTAGGTAGAGAGGTTCCTACTAGTTGGTCGTGGGTGACACATCATATCTTCTCATTGCTGCAAACTTGTTTGACCTCTGTGCAGGATCTCTTTATTGCATTCATGTACATTCGTTGATATCTTTTATTAACTATCGAAAACATGTTTAGATTTTCACTTACCGATGCATAAAGTAATATGATTCCTAGTAAAATTGTTTCCAGCACAGTCCACATGCCTGAAGCGATTGCCTGTAAGCAAATAAAAGAATATAAGCAAGAAAGAAAATGTGGATTTTAATCTACTAATATGCAGTTTAATAAATAAGTAATAATATAAAGAAGATTTTATATTAAGTATAGACAGTCGATTAATCAAGGTTTCTGTTCTAAGCTAAAATGGCGTCTAAATTAAAATATGTGGGCACAAAGCTTGGAGTGACGCAAACTTCGTATAAAGACGATACCTAAAAATCGTTTCATACGTATGTATGTATGTGAGCAAATCTGACGAGTGGTTACATTTTTAGACAAAAACGTTTTTTTGGTCGAAAATGGTGGCACACTAATCTTAGAAAATGCATTATCTTCAGTTTTCTCTAAAGAATAAGATTCCATCGCGAAATTTTACTTAGATGAAAACTTAAAAAAGTTACACTAAAAAGGTAAAAATAATCACTCGTGCTCATATATGTACTCCTAGTTGAGTATGTAACATATACGCCCCGTAGCACCATACGGAGTCATCTAACACGTTTACTCGCAAGAAGAATGTGTCAGCGTTTTTTTTCTGGCGAGAGAAGGAAGTGACACCAAAAAAAAAACAACTTGTGAGATTTGCTCATATAGCACTTACATCATATGATTGTCCTAATGAGCCTTATCTTAATCCTAATCTTAGTTCTTATCTTTATCCATATCCATATCCTTGTCCTTATCATTATCAATATCCGTATCCTTACCCTTATCCATATCCCTATTTTAATCTTTATCCCCATCCTTATATTTATCCGCATTTTTATCCGTATAAGTATCTTTATCCTTATCTTTATCCCTATAATTTTAGTTATCCTTATCCTTATCCTTATCCTTATCTTTAGCTTTATTCTTATCCTTATAGTTATCCTTTCCATCATCTTAATTTCAGTCTTAGCCTTAAAGTTAATGTCAGTTGCTTTCATGTTTGACTTATCGTTAGGCTTATCCCTACCCTTAACCTAAGACGTCTTTCTTTGTTCTTACTCGTATTTAATTTTTCCTAAAACTCCTACCTTACACTTCCGCTGCCGGAATACAATCACACTCAGTACAATGCAACAAAGCATACACGCGCCCAATATCGATCCCACAGATACATTCAGCAGGCTCTCCATCGATACAACTTCGGGTGGTTCACCCAGCAAACAAACGCCATGTTGATCACATGTCGTACAACCATCCGGACAGGGTATGCACGAGTAGTTGCTATATCCTTCGGAGGCTTCGACAATATCACCACGAAAGCCTTGCAGTGTTGAGTTGGGTAAATAAAAGGATTCACGACAGATGCAAGTGTAAACGTCGCGCGTAGCTGCCGGCTTATTCTCCGTAAGCAGGCAAAATGTGGTATTGCGATCACAGCTGTTAAAGAAAACGGTATAAATTATTCTCTCAGAGAAGATTTTTTTGTAGAAAAAAAGAGTCGAATTTATGATGTACCCATGCTTTCGTCCGAAGACTTCTTCTAGCCCATCATTGCAAACATCCTCGTCAGCAGCAATAAAGGCGGCAGCACCGATTCTGAAAGAAAAAAAAAAAAAAAAAAGTTGAGTGAAAATAGATGATGATCTCAACGAGCTAAAGGCTGATGGCTAAAGGCATTGCGGCGTACATACTACATTCGGCAAATACAAATGTATGTACATATGTACGTACACTAGGGTGGTCTAAAAATACATTTGAAAATGTAAAGTTCGATTTTAATACTTTCAAACTCTAGGAATTTTCTGTTGTTGTTTTTTATTTCGAAATCAAAAAATATTTAGGGGCCGCTGAAAAGGCTCCAAGTTTTCCAGGTATTTTATATGGGGAAAAAATATATTTATACATATTATGTATATTATTTTCGATATCGAATAATCCTAGTTGTGAAAGCACTAAAATTCCGACATAGCATTTTTTTGAACCACCCTAATGTACACATCGCTAGCCATTCGCCGCTTGCCACTAGCATTGAATAGTTATATGTATGTAACTTATCCCCAACTCACTTTAATTTGTTTTCAGTAAATGTAATTCGAAACGGCCACAACCAACGTCCTTTCAGCACATTACAATCTCTGAATGGTGCACCCCATTCCTGCGTACCCTCGGTGCTATTCCACGCCACACCCAACTCACGCCAGTAGGAACCCAGAAACGCCTTATTGTGTACCTGATCCGGTGGTATCTGTGGCAAAATGTAAACTTTAAAGTTTGTATGGCAAGCACATTCATAAATAAATGAGTAATACACCGCTACTCACCGTTACATCATCCCTGAATTTGACCACAACCGTTTGTATACTCGGCGCTGCAATAGCGAACGCCAAGAGATTCTCATCCTCATTCAATGCATAGCTGGCTATGCCATTGGCGCGTCGTCGCAACTCTTCGCGCAGTCCGGAGGTGATTGCCTGCTGCGATGGTGGGCCGGCGCTGCCAAATTTATTCGCTATAAACTCTGTGAATTGGCGGGCGGCATCTTCGGCTATGTCAGAGAAATCGAAGAACTGCAAGGAAAAGTTATAGAAGGAAAGCGCAAAGCGTTAGAATATCATTTGAAGAAAATGGAATGTCTGTAGTAGGCATGTTACCAATATTTGCATTCGCATTCGCTTATACGAACTTATATATGAGCCTCTAAGGAATCGCCTCATAGTTGAATATGCGGCAAAATTACTTTTTCTGGAACATAATATGCCTCTTTTGAGTCTGGACTATTAGAGTAAAAGCAGTGTATAGGTGTAACACTCGTTCAATGTTCTAATAACTTTTTATATTCCAATTGTAACATATACAATTTTTAAGTATTAAAAACAATGATTTAAGTTGGTTATAGCTTTTTTAATGTTATTACTAAACATTCACAATCCGCATTCGCACATTCGCATTCAGATAATTCGCATTCGCATTCGTCAATGTGAAATAAATGACACTCGTAGAATCCGTGGTTTGTACATTAGACCGTACCATATAAAAAGCAAAAAAAAATTAAGTTCGCCGTTTACCCCAGAGTCTAAAGTTAATACCTTTGCAAGATAATTTCGAAAAGAAAACATTTTTTTTTGGCCAAACCTTGGCTTCGCCTTTTTACATTTTTCGGAGGCACCTCTATTCGGCAATATTTTTTTTAATGGTTTTGGTGACCTTTAATTTACTGACATTAGGGTGGTACGATAGAGTGATAAGAACTGAAATCTGGTCGGTAAGTACTAGGACGGCGTACTTGAGGTGAATGATCTTTGGAACAAAAAAAAAATTTCTCTTCAAACAAAAGAACATCGATAAATCATACTTTAAGATCCGACAGTTAATGATGAAACAAGCAAAATGGCAACCCCTACTTTCGACACAAGAATGTTTTCCTAATTGCCTTGCAAAAATGACTTTAGACTAATGGGGCGGTTTAATATATAGACATATGTATTTTTATATATGAATAGTAGGGCGGGTAAATTTTTTTGACTATGCGCGTATAGCAAAACGTGTAACCCTTAGTAAATTTGCCGAAGAAACCATGGGTCTAATATCAATTTTGAGTTTGTCTTCGCTAAATTTGCCAAGGATTACACGTAGAATCTATCTGTCTTTATGCGCAAAGTCGGAAAAGTCTCCCATACAAATTGACACTCCCTAATGAATAGATGCAGTTAGTTCGTTAGTGAGATAAAATTGGCAGCCACAGAGCAAGGACACCGCTGATAGATCTTTTGTATCTCCAAGAAGTGTACCTAACTCACAATGCTCAAGATTCTCTAAGATTGCCTAATGAACGTTAAAGATATATTTGGAGTATTCGTGAAACTCTCAATCCAAGGTCAGAAATCCTCATAGAAAGCCATTTGACGTATCATCATCCTCAAAACCGGGCCGACTTATCTGACTCTGTGGCTTCGCAGAATATTATCCGCCGTGTCATCCTTTTCAAGGCATAAAGTGTAAACGGGGTTGTCATGTATGCCAATCACAGTCACATTTGTACCACGAAAAGTGACCAGTTGAATGAAGTCTCTCTCATCTGCTCAATAAAAGTAAATATCTAGTTAGATCTTCTCAGATTGAAGGCAAAATAAGTTTCGCCCCCAGCAGTCCGTCGACCAAAAAAGGAGATGTTAACTTAATTTAAGACTAAATTTGTATACTGATTGAATCTGAGAATTGAGTCCAACATTTAAGAATAGTTCTGATTTAAATATTTGTATAAGTACTGTAAGCTCAATAATTGTAAACGTATGGTTAGGTAACTAGTTGTAAGTCACGATAGTTTTAGTACATAACGAATGCAACCGTGTGAATACGAATAAATACACTCTGGCGGCACTTCAAATAGTAACTGCTACCATTACTGAGAAAACATCCAACGAACGAAGACTTGTTTCTTATAACGTCAGGTGTGGTTAATACCAAAATTAAAAACTTCAAGTTTAATTAAACAAAAGTGTTAAAACAACAACAAAAAATAAGAATAATATAAAATGAGTGGTCAACAAGGCAAGCAGAGTCTGGTTACAGCATTAAAGGCTCTCAAAATTGATTTTCCGCCGACGGCCACGGTTGCGCAGTTGAAGCGTCTGTACAAAGACTGCCGAGGCGAAGATGAGCCTTGGGAGATTGACGCAGGCGATGAGTGTCCGACCAAAACTTGTGGCGCTGATCAGTCTAGANGTACAGACATATTTTTAGGCCAAATATAGTAGATTCTTAGTAGACACGTAAAAAAGCATTAATACAATGTATGTACTTATATTCGAAATTTATCGTTTATGTATTTAAGTTCTTCTCATAAAATACACATATGTATGTTCTACTAATTACATTCACACGTTTTTTAGCATTGTATAGGTAATCACCGAAAATATTTCTAAATATAACTTCTGATTTAATTTCACAATAGTTAACTTGGCACGTGGGTGCCACCTTGTCTTGTGCACATGAATTGGCTGCCATCTGGAAACACGCAAAGTTTAATGGAGATTTATCATGAGACCATACCATCACACATGCATACATACATACATATGTACATAAGTAAATACTGTCTGCTAGTCATAGCCAGCTTTGAAACTCTCCTCTCTGAAAAACATGAAGTAAATACTAACTCTTATACATTCACTATACATTCATATACAAAAGTACATATGTATGTATGTGCATTTTAGTTAACGGAAAAGTATTTTCAGAGAGTTTTTCTCATAGAAAATCAGTGCAAACACGAGGCTATTACCACACATTTTTAATAGACTATATGTATACGCATCCTGTTTATTTCATACACATGAATGTATGAACATTAGGGATGGTAAATTTTTTTTTTTAAATATAACCGACATTCTGAACAAGAAAAGTCCATGGAAACATAGCTCGAAAATAGATTTCAATCCTCCCTATTTTTTATTTTAGTTATTAATCCCTACCCAATTTTTTTTTTCGTTTTTGGTTAAATTCTTTGGAAGAAAATGTATGTATGTGGGTTTTGGGTACTATAAATTAATTTCTAATGATTATTTTACTCAAATCCACCGCTAGAGAGCATGACATGGCAAAGTTTATCAATTTGATTATTTTTAATGGAAAAACATCAATGTTCCCTACCTATCCCTAAAAAATTTTAGCAATTATTTTATTTCAAGTTATTAGAAAGACATAAAAGTATTTGGCAATAAAAAATAATAAAAAAAGTACTTGATCAGTAGAATGTTCCAGAAAGAATTCTAAATCATACAATGCAGTGTTTTATACATGGATAAATCACTACAATTTTATTAATCGAAGAGAACGAAATACAAAATCAAGAAAAATCAATTAAGAATTTGCTTTTATTTAATATTTAAAATAAGTAAGTGCGGTGTTATGCTTTTAGTTTAAATTTAAGTGTTTTGTAGATTTTATTTTTTTTTAAATAATAGCTTTCAAGTTTCCTATGGATGGATGGATAGGCGCATATACTAGACATATATTAGGGCGGGTAAATTTTTGTGGGACATTTTCTGGACTATGCGCGTATAGCACAGAAGAAAATTTGCCGATGAAACCTGGGTCTAAAATCAATTTCGAGTTATGCTTCCAGGGACTTATTTGTTCCAGAGAAACCAGTAGAATACGTTGGTCGCCGAAAGAAAGTAGAAAAAAATTATAATCACTCATTTGGGAAAATTTATTTTGAGCTTGTGATTAGCTTAGATCAGATTGCTTCGAATGGATTCGGTACGTTTGAGTTACTTCTAAACTATTGTATTTTCTCTAGACAAACTAAAAATCTGTAACGAGTTGCTGCTTGCAGGGTAGCAGAAGTAGAATTAATCGATTTTCTTGAATTTTTTTCAAAATTTTTAAATTAATGAAAAACTCAATGCACAAAATAGATCTCATTGTTAACCCATTATTGGACTAGGCTTAATAGTAGTGGAATGAGTGAAAGTTTTTCGGAAAAATTTTTCAAGAAAATCGATCATCCAGATTTTTCCTGTATTAAAAATTTGAAAATTTTTAGAAATACGGGTTTGAAAATTTTTTTTTCGATATTGTATTCCAAGAGTTTTTTAGGAAAATTGAAAAAAAATGTTCCCAATCGGCCCATTCTCTGTTTTGAAAATGTTTTGTTCCGAAATGACTTTGAAAGTGAAAAATTAAAAAAATGGTACCATTTTTCGCAAAGTAATGGTGTTTGATATCAGATCTTTTTTTTCAAAAATCGATATTTCGGAAATACATATTTCAACGTTTAAAACGTTCTTGCCTGCTAGGGAAGAATAGCAATAGCGGTCGTCTTAAGGCAAACATTAAAATGGTTGTTTATTTCCACTACAAGAAAGGAATTCGTATGCATGGCTGAAGTTTAATTTCCCAAAAGTAATCTCAGAATTACAGAAGACAACATATGTATTCATATATTTCAATATTAACATTAGCTCTGTTTTGAAATAATCCATCATCTCCCAGCTGATATCAATCAAAAGAGAAACGAGCATACTGGCGCTGGTCACCAAAAACTCAGCCAACTACGAGTATAAATGGTTAGCATTTATGGTTATTGAACTGTGTTGAGACCATACATACATACATACATTTTTTCAGATATGTTCTATGCATATACATAAATACATATGCATGCAAGTACAGAAGTACATTTGTACATAAAGAGTAAAAATTAATTTGTACATATTTATCTTTACATCAGCATTGGTGCAATAAAAACAGCCACAAACATTTGCACGCCCATGAGCAACAACAAAGAGCAAAATACCTAAAGCAAATAACAACAGAACCACAAAAGCGTTAAGGCAAACGAAAGCGAACACACAGCGGCAGAAATAACAACAACCAGAGCAGCAGCAGCAGCAGCAGCAGCAAAACACTGACAGCTGTAAAGGAGGGACTCGTAATTTAAACGCAATGGCATTCTTGTTAGTTAGTGATGATGATCGTGTGTCGCTCGCCCATGGTGAGTGTGGTGTGTGTGAGGTGTAGAATTGGTGGCCTTTGGTGAGTAAGCGAATTCCTTGTATGCATGAGTGATTTACATACCAACATGCGAAAGCATACTAGAGCATACCCTGCAGAAAAAATTATGAATTGATAAAAAATAACCAGCTTGTAGTTAGATTTTTTGTGGGATTTCTATAAAACTAGTGAACCCGCATGGCGTTAAAACGCCCAAAAATTAATTTCAAAAACTTAAAAAATATTCCAAACGCTAGTTACGAGTTATAAGAACTCGGATCTTCAGTGAAGAGCAGTCTGGCTTAGTGCAAGTTTTTAATTTCACCAAATTTCAAATGATCTTACACCGATGAAAAAAGTTCCTAATTAAAAAACACACATGATACACATGTATTTCAATAAACTGATGAACTAATTTGAATTTAATTGTTCGAGCAAATGGCAATCCTTCTAAATAATGAATAATTTGGATGTATCTTTTTAAACACGTGGCAACCCTCTTCAAACATTCCAAACGATCAAACTAAAGATTTCGTCACATTCTTTCGTTTGACTACGGTATTTTTATATTCCATTTACTTCTTGTATTACTTAATTGAGTTAGACCTTTCAAACAGGTGGCAGCCCTCTTCAAAAGTATTTTCAAGCTTAATTCTTGTTAACTCTCCTTCGCCGACATTGCGATACATATTTTAATTAAGTGATGAATTTGTGGAACTTGATTTTTTAAACATGTGGCAACCCCGATAAGTACAGTAAAAGTTTTTCAAAGCCCCCTCGATTGATACCTATATTTTAATAATACATTAAACTTATTAAATAATTTGAATTTAACTTTTTAAGCAGGTGGCAACCCTTTTCCAACACCTTAAAAGAATTCTTTGCATTCAAGCTAAAGATTTCTTAACACTCCTTCGTTTGACGCCCATATTTTGATGTTTCATATAACTTTTGTATAAGTAAACTAAATTCGGCATTTCAAGCAGGTGGCAACTCTCTTCAAAATATTTTCAAACTACTCTTTTCTGAAAACCCTTTTGTTTGGTACCCATATGGTAATACGCATTTTTCTTACCTAATATGACTTTTTAAACAGGTGGCAACCCTCCTTAGTTCAGCTAAGAAACGAAGCTTTTCAAAACCATTTCGGTTGATACCCATTTTGTAATAATTAATTTTTTTTTATTAATCTGAATAGAATAAAAGGTGGCAACTCTTTTTAAAATAGTAAAACCTTATCGCACATACGGTGCAGATCTTTTATCCTGAACAAAAAATGCCTTCGCGTATTATATATATACAGATAGGTATATAACTTGTAGTTAGCTACAAAAAGATAACTTAAAACTAGCTGAAAAGTAATGCAGGAGTAATGCTGACGTAAGCGGGAGATTGTTTTCTTTAAACAGGTTTCTATTTAAATGTCTTCATACAAATTTTCTTTGAATATATCTTCTTTTTGCACTACAAAAATACTTTTTTCGAATTGAGGGCAAATAAAAGGAAGATCAAAATTTTATATAATCATTTTGAAGTTGTCTTACGGAATTCGAATATGAGATGACCTACAGCAGAATATGTTATTATGAAATATAATAAAATAAAGTATATAAATAAAAAAGTAAAAAAAAAATAATACTTTGTTGTTCTTATTGATATTTTATGTCCAAAAGTATCTAGTTCCAAGTTAGTTGAGTATTTCGCGGCCATCGCCATAGGAATATAGTTAGCTTTCCTCAAAGTAAATATACAGATAATAGTGACCTTTAGTTCGCTCCTAATCAACTTCAAGTTAACTTATAGTTACGATACATTTCCCGCAGGGTATTTATGGTTAATGTAAACATACATATTTGTTCAGCTGGTGAAATGAGCAAAGCAAAAAATGCAGAGAATATACATATATGTATATGTGCATATGCAAATGCAAATGTATGTATATCCACACAACCGAAAACTATCAATAAAAACAAATGAAAACTCTTGCATTTACATATAAGCGCATACATTTAGCATGAAAACACAGCGTTGCAGCACGACTAGCAATCCCAAAATGTACATAAGCGCAACATAAATAACGCGAACGAACAATCGAAATGTTTAAAACAAAAAAAAAAAAAAACACTAAAATAAAACTTCCCCCAACTTGGCTAGGAGTGGCGCCAGTGAATACTTTAAACCAGTTGAAATGTTCGTAAATACACTATTTTCAAGCGTGCATACATACATATGCTTGCATAATATATGAGGAGGTGTTATGCACAAAACGGAGCACATTGGTATAATTCGCTAAAGTGCAGACGAAGGACATACATAAAAGTTCCTTCGCTGGTGCTGTGTGTTTAAGAGTCGTACATTAAGAATGCATTATGGTTACAAAAAAACGATAGTCAGCACTCAAGCGGAAGGCAATGTTGCGAGGTTACGTATACGCCACCGCACAATCAAGTTTAATACCAGCTATGCACCTACAATGACCCAAACAAATGACAAAGTGTAGTTGTTTTTTAAATATTCGTAATATATTTTTTTGATATAAAAATATCGTCTACGCTTTAATCAAAACCGTGTAAAGCACAGTTCCAAACTTTATACAGAATTTAGCAAAATTTAACAAATTTTCATCAAAATCTTAACTTTTTATTCTGCAGTTTTATAGCCCATATAATGGATAATTTTTTAAAGGCTACTCTTTCGGGTTTTTTATATAACAAACGCAATTACTAAAAACTAAAAAAAAAAAAAAACTAAAAAACTTAGCTCGAAAACCATTACGAATATTTGAAGAAAATCCACACTAGGTCATTTGTTTGAGTCACTGTATGTATGTCCTTACATATTTGTATTTTCATGACATTCTTTACCTTATTTATTAGCAATTGTTTCAATTACAAAGTGTTTGTGATCGGAAGATAAGAATAATTTGTAAAAGTACTAATTAACTACGTAGCTTTATACTGATATCACTAATACTTTCCTCTATGCTTTAATACAAAAAGCAAATATATTCTAGTGTACACAGGAAACAAGGTGGTAACCTTAGGTGGCTTCCTAGACACATAGGAGGCTCCCGATTATACAAAATACTCTCTATAAGAGGATTGCGTCCGGCGCAAATGGGTTGACGTTAGCACATGCCAATAATACCATAGAAAAGTGCCAAATGGAGCAGAAATAAAATAGGTATGTGTACCAAGTACTGTGCAAATTTTGATGTCTGAGTACGGCTTTGCCCAACATTAGCAGATTCAGTTACTAAACTATGTACGTAAATAAATAGGTTAGGCTAGAAATTAAACATTGATTAAGTTTAATTTTATTTTGTTGAACGACTTTTTCGTAACCACTTCCGCAATAGTTCAGAAAAATTTCTCGAAAGGACCTCGCACAACACTTGAATCGCTCCTGAAATGGCCCCTTACTAGTCCCAAAATGATCACAAACCAATTCCAAAACGCTCCTAAAATAGTCATGACATATCCCGAAATGGTCCTGAATCAGTCCCGAAATATTCCTCAAGTACTCCTACACTAGGACCAAAATGATCCCAAGCTAGTTTCGAAATAGTCCAGAACTTGTCCCAAAATTGCCCTCAAATAGTCGCGAAATAAAGTTCAAGTACTAACAAATTTTTTTAGTAAAAAAATTAATTAATTTATTTATTTTACTTAGGCGAGCCAGGATATTGACCAAGAAATTCCAAATTCCATACAGATTTTTGATTTGATTTTGATTAATGAACCTTATTTTTGCTTTAACCAATCAAAATTCTAAAAAAAAGGGGATTTTCGGCCCACGCTAATGAGCAGGTATACTGCAGCAGATGGCTTTCTTCCATCCAGGAAATATATGTACATACAAACAGGTGTTCTGGTCCCTCCTCTACATAAATAAATAGCAGTCTAATCTTCTCTAATGCTGCAGACTCTCGGGTCCACCAATTTGGGGTATATGAGCGAGATAATTTTTATATTTGGAGAGTAAGCTGATACAGTTCTAGTTCAAGGGCAGGGGGAATTCCTGTATGAAGATTTTTTTTTTTAGTCGAAATTGTGGAATTGAAAGCTTATCCGTGGCTGCTGCTGCTTGAAGAGTCCATTCTAAAGATAAATTACTCCAAGGCCGTAATTTATCCAGCGACGAACAGACCACGGGCGGACGATCTTGCTGTAGAGGCACAATAGTTAGAGTAATCAAGCCTTATTCCTCCAAGGGTGAACGAACCAAGGTTTGGATTTTTCCTTTTTCTAAATGGTCGAAACAGCTTTTTACACAACAGTGCTGCCGACATCTAATTGTGAGCAATCTCTTATGGCTCTGATGGTCACACCAATGTTGATTGGCGTTGAGAAAGCACATCGTCGATCCAACCAACCGTGGTAGAATGGTCTATGCCTCTTTGCATCACTGCCCTCGAAATAGAATCATAGGCAGCGAAAGACGCCATAAAGTTCAAAAAGACGCACAGATATCTCCTTGGTTTCGAAAATGGCTTCGAATCTACTAATGGAATATGGGTAGGTCAAAAAGTCTCTCTGAAGTTAGAGAATGCGGAAAGTTTTGCTTATATTTATAGTTAACGAGGAGTCCGCCTGATGTGACATTTTTGGGCCTGTTGAAAAACTTGCTCATCCGCTCCACCAGAGAACGTAATGTTTCATCAAAATGATTAATGAATAAAATATAGAAATCATAATATTCTGATGTTTCAATGATCTAAAGATACAATTTTTTTCTAATAAAAAAATTGATACAAAAAAAATATATATATATAAAGGACGTTTATTTTCTGTTCTTGGCTTGAGCTCTTACTCACTTATTGCCGTGCATTGTAAAATAAAATGAAAGAAATAGTTCAACCGTACCGCAATCAATCAAACCAAACTACATGTGCGCCAATTATGGAACGATTAATGAATTATGGCTTACTAATTGCAATTAATTTTACATAATGGCTTTGTATTTAAGTGAACAATAAAAATTAATGGCAGGTATTTATTAATTAAGAGTTGGTTATTCATCACTTAGCCATCGAAAAGGAACTTTTGTAGATGTACATACCTACATACATACATATGTACATATGTAGATACATATTCAATTATTTTATTAACAGCAATACACAGGACAATTTGGGAGGGCGACCGCTTGTAGATTTTTTTTTTTTTTTTTTTAATGAAACTTGTTTAGCGGTGTACAGTGGTCTGAGAGTAGCAGAATGTCCAAGTTTCGAAATAGCGAACTAAGTGGTTGGCTCGACTTTGGTAATTGAAAGATCGGTTGAACTCAACTCAGAACTCATTATTTTTATTTTTACGTTGAATTTTGAATATTTTGCGGACCAGAATGCATCTCCACGTGATTGATATTTCTTAGTAACCCACTGACTGATAGTAACCCTGCAAAAATTTCAGGACCAGGTGGTCCACTGCGTCGTCATTTTAAAGTATGAGCAAAAGGTCCAGGTTCCATACTAGAACTTGTTATGCTGACCTGGACCACTACAAACGTAAAAAAACTGATAAATGTGTTGAACACCCCAACTCTTCGTGGCCGATCGGCAATATGATTCGGTTGCCGAATGTGCCATGGTCCAAAAGGAGTAGTTGTCTAGGTGGTCCCATGTTATGCAGCGTTGGACCAAAAGTGGTCCCATGTTATGCGGCGTTGGACCAGAGGTGGTCAGTGTTAGTGTAACCATATTTTCGCCATATATTTGGACAATTTTGGTTACTAGTGTTGGTTACAAGGTAGTGTGGTGCTGTACTAGTCTTAACCTAGCCCCACTTTTTGCAGAGAATTAACTGCAGCATTGTTACGGTTTACGTTGCTATGCGGAAAGTTCAATCAGTTAAGGTCTTACTGATCCACATATGTAGCAGTAGTTTTTGGAGAGGCGTCCTAATACATACATACATACGTACAATTTATAGATGACATCATTATCGATATTATTATAGATAACATGGTGGCAATGACAATGTAAACTTTACATTGTAAACATACACGCTCAAACATACATACATATAAGCAAAGTATACAATAAGTAAACTTCTTAATTCTAATATAAATGTGTAAGCGTTAAATTGTGATATATAAGCGCGTGTATGCACATATGTATGTATCTATGTTAACAGGTCTTAAGTTATAAGCATGTAAGCAAGTAGCTTATGATATCGTAAAAGTGCTGTTTTTATGGGAGACTTATGAAAAGTTTTTGTTTGTTTTTGTAACGTTATTCTTATCCAACAGGTAGACAGGTTATTGAGTTGTTGTATAAAATATTGCAGTAGTAGATATACTATGTATGTATGTATGTATACATATGCCACTATTTCCCAGCAGCGAAAATGGTCACTGGCGACATCGTCACTAATGGAGATTTGGTGGCATCGTCGCTCTAGCTGTGAATCCTAAGCGACATATAGCTGACAATGACACTGGTGAGAATGTAATGCAGGTGTACTCCTATCTAAGACGTATAACAGACAATGTCTTGCAGCGGTCACTTATAAAAATTTCATTGCCGGACCAAACGGAGCCCAAAGTCATTGAAGACTTGATATGGCCATACAAGACACTTAAGTGACTAATTCATGACATTCGCTACGGGGTTAGGTATAGGTTGTTTATAAATACTTTTGCATATATTTTACACATTTCCACTCACACAAACATACTACATATGTAATAAATGTACCGGCATGTAGCTAAGGTATATACATACATATACATATACATATATGCATAAATATCTCCTTGTGCTTGTGTTACGATGAGCTTCCATGTTAGCAAATACTTAGTCCTTTTTGACTGATTGAACACTTGATGGTATGATTAATTTACGAGCGTTTGCACAGCAGTGAACAAATGTGCTACATATGTATGTATGAGTACACTAGGATGGTCCTTAAAAAAATAAAATGAACGATTTTTTCAGTCTCGACTTCCTCAATCCGTAATACCACGGTCGCAGATATCACAAATAAATTTTGGTCCGATTGGAGTCGGTTAAGGCGTGTCGCAAAGGAGTCAAAGGCCAGATGCCTCTATGGAGACTTAAAAATTTTAAAAATATTTTTTTCATTTAAGACCCATAATCGATACTACTAAAGTCGGAGATATCAATTATAAATGTTGGTCCCGATTGGAATCGGTTAAGACGTCTTCTAGGGTAATCTGAATATTGATCCATGTGCGCCACGCCTTAATCGACTCCAATCGGGGCCAAAATTTATACGTAATATCATCGATTATAGTAGCATCGACGTAGCGGTTGAGAGGCTTAGGAAATCTGTTATAAAAATTTGCTTCCAACATTTAAGGACCGCCCTGGAATATACCATATGCATACCGCGGTGAAAATAAAAGCAAGCTTGCATTATTTGTATTCAAATATACTCAGTAGAGATATCATTAAACGTAATTGCAAATGCTCCCTCCCCATTCTGGTGCCAACTATTCACAATTGAAAAGCGCTTATAAATAATAGTTTTATTTATGGAATGGTAGTTTGAAAAAGCCAGGTTCCAATTAGCAAATCCCGTGCTGTCAGTAAAAAAAAAATATAAGAAATTTATTAAAATTGTGTAGTGGTAATGGTTAGGTGATTGGCAGTGCGGGATACCATTCTGCAGGTCCTCGCGTCCGACCAACATGAAAAATTAACAAAATAAAAATAAAATAAATAAAAAATTTATTTCTAATACCGGTCCCCAACGGCAGGCAATGGTAAACCTCCGTGTGTATTTCTGCCACAGCTTCTCATAGCAATAGAATTGCCTGCCGAGAGGCACCACGAACCAGAGATCGCGCCCATATCCCACGGAGTGTTAGTACACACCTCTAACCAATCAGCACAGCAGTCGCTAAGGCAATGTGCATAACCAGAATTATGCATTATGGGAATTATTGTGGTAAAATCATTAAATCTATATAAATTTATTTCTAAATATTTATTAAAACTGTAGACACTAATTTTTGTCTTGCTTGCAAATTATCACAAATAATTCTACGATTGCTTAAATTGTTTTTAAATACATATACATATATATATATTTCCACATGTATGTGTGTATATGTGAAAACTCTGCATTACCACAAGCATAACCAATCTGTGAGAAGTGCATAAAAATTCTAAGCTTCTACGACTTACATACGTTAATATTTTCTGAATATTTCTGAATTAAATCAGTGGCTTTTTGGAGCGTATGAGCAACGCCAGGCATACAAACAAACTGAGTATACAATATTTCTGTGTTAGAAATGCAAATGAAAAAGGAATATTTGCGTATGGATACTTGTAAATTTAAGATAACCACTAGCAAGTGGTAAACCAAAGCTCACAGGAAGATATGAATTAAACTTTTGTACATACATATGCATATTTGTAAATAGAAATATACATATGAATATACATATATTAGTGTGGTCCAAAAATACAAAAAAAAATCAACTTGTTTGATATTTCCTGCTGCCAACCCCCAGAACTGAAGAATATCAAAAATAAAGAGACACGTATTTTTTTTTTTTTTAATTATAAATTCAGTTAATATTTACCCGTGCCGCCGGCCTTGGATTTTCCCCATGTACTTTATATAGGAAAAATAAATTTTTTCGTAGAATTGCTATAAAATCGTTAACACTGAATTTTTTTTTTTGATAGAATAAGACTGTTTCACTTCAGAAGTCTTCAAAAAATAACACTATGATGCTTACTTTTAACTAAAAAATTTTACTAAGTGTGTTTTAATAACCGATAATCCAATCCGTTATAAAATATAAATTAGTTATTTTATGTTTTCATTTTTTTCTTTCATTTTACTCGATTATTTCTATAAGCATATGGTAAAAATTTTTCAAAATAGGGTTGCCGGATATTTGAGAATTTGAAATTATTTAAAGCTCAATAAAATAATTAAGTTTCTTCTTCAAACCTAAAAGCGTTTGAAGAGATTTAAAAACATTTTTGTACGGGGTTGCCATCTTGGAAGTGGAATGCAAAAAATAATAATAAACACATCAATTGAGCAGTTCGTGCGTGATGTGGTTATGAAAACATAAAATAACAAATTTTTGTATATAACAGATAAGATAACAGAAAATTTCTTGGACCACCCTAATGTATATATTACAAATATAAGTATGAAATGCATGTTCTAAACTGTTAAACATACTCATACATATATTTGTTCTTTGTTTTAAACCAGGAATTTATCTACTCACTTTCACTCATCTCCACTTAGATAGAGTTTTATATGCGTATGTATGCATTTAGATATAGTAAGTAAATGCTCTACACCTACATGCACTTATTCGTTTATGGAAATTCATATTTATTTTATGGATTTAAGTGTATTAAAAACTAAAAGCTCCACTCCTTTAAAAAGTACTTACTTAATTCAAATGTTTTATCGCTAAATTTATAGCTTTGTTGTTTTAGAGTAGTAATAAGTATGTATATGAAATCCTTTATCTGCTGCAAAAGATAACAATGTACATACATACATACATATTTATACACAATTAGCTTCTGAATGCATAAGTAAAGGCGCAAGAGGTAATAATTTTTCGTGTGATTTCTAGAAACATAAAAGATCTATTACCGCTGCGTTTGTTATAGATAGAGACAAATGCGGCATTCATCTTGCTCTTACATTTTTGCTCTTTGATATCAAGGGCTTATATCGATGGTTCTCTTCAAAATATTTTCAAACTTATGTAAACATTTTAAAATCTCTTTCATCTGACACTCAAACTGTAAAACATATCTCAATTACCTAATTGCATTAATTTAAACTCAATTGGATTTTTAAACAAGTGGCAACCCTCCTACATGTAGTTAAGACGTAAAACCTTTTCAAGAACTTTTCGAGTGATACTCATACATATTGTAATAATTAAGTTAACTTATTAAATAATTTGAATTTCTTTTCGAAAAAATGTACACTAAGGACATCTAATAAAAAGGTAGCAACTCTGTTCAAAAGACATTACCTTAATATATGCAATAGGTTTAAGACTCTTCAGTTTGATGTGAGATACTTTCCTACTTTGAAGATGAAAGCCACATTTGGCTCTAGTAATTGTTGTAATTGAATCGCGAAGCAAAGATCGGGTCAAGGCTTGCGACCTTGTGATACCCATCCGCTAATATGTCTCAAAGCAGCACAGAGCGTTAACAAAACAGCAATACAAACAAAGGTGGACAACAAAGTATACTAAAGTAAAGAGTAGGTGCATAGGTGCCAACTGCAGGTGGGAACTTGTATGTTGTTAGTAGCAAATAAACTCAACAACAACAAAAAAAAAAACACATCACAACAGACCATGAAGAATGATGGTAAACAAGTGTCAAGGGTGTCATCAAAAGGCTCAGCAGCTGTTACTTTTGTTAATATTTTTGCTCTTGGTGGTTTTCATGCGCGCCCAACGACTCATGGCTACGGTGACCATATTAATCAACGTAAAATAAAGGATATTTTTTTTTTCAAAATGATTTGGGAATACCTACATACAACTTGTATGATAAAAGTACCTTACCCATATCGTAATTTAAATCAAATATTTACCAGTTAATTATCTTATTTAATTGTAAAAGTTCCCCTGCTGTAGCGAAAAATTAAGCCAAATCCTTTTCAAGGACTTCACCATCCTTTGCTACCAAAATGCGTTTACCATAATTCATACTGCACGGCGAAGCCAGCACACTGTGGTTCAAAATTGGAATTTAATGTTCATAATGCACCGGAGTCTTCATTTTTCAACCAATTTTTACTAAAAAACAAAAAAAAAATATTTATTTTGGTGAACATTTTTTTATAACATTTAAAATTTTTTTTTTTTGTTTTTTTTTTTCTTGTTTTGGGAGAACCATACAATTGTTTTCAACTAGTTTTTGTTATGCAACATTTATTAACTGGAACATTTTCTTCAAAATTGCTACTTTTTCTGCATTCCGCACTAAAAAAATTTAATATAATCAAATAAAAGTTCAGAAATCAGGCTCAACTGGTCTCTTGCAAACATTGTAAGCTTTCATAAAAAGAATAAAAATTAATCAAGTTAAGTGAAAAATGAAGGCTAAAAAAGGCGTCCTTTATTTTGAAACAAAAATATAAAGGACAGGTGGTTAAAATAAAGGAATGTCATTTAAAATAAAGGACGGATGGTCACCATACTCATGGCTATTGTTGTGCTTTACGCTATTACGTTTTGGCCCATTGATATTCTTGTGGGTTTTGCTGAAAATACACAGTGACAAATGCTGAGTGGCTTTTTATGTAATCACTCTTGTTTGTCCATTGTGGGCAGTATTGTTACTTGTTACTTGTATTTATGTACGAGTATTATGTTCATTTACAATGTTGCCTTTTGTGACGCGCTTGCTGTTGTAGTCTATATACTATATATGTTTTTCTTCACTTTCATCAGTACATTTTTATTTTTTTCTAGTTCATTTTTCTTTCTTCTGCGAGTATAAAAGTACATAATAAATTCTTTTGCTGTCCTCAATACTACAACAGCCACTCTAAACTAGCACAGCCGCCCTAGGAGCGGTTGTGCGGTTGGGTGGCAAACAAAAAAATCTTTTGTTGCCACTTTGCCGAATTGGTATAGATTTTTTTTTTATTTATTTTTTTTTTGATTCTCCGAAAGTACAAACAACTGAAAAATATCAACGAAAACATCAAAGCAATAACTGCGTTACCACAATGTGCATTGTTGCATGAAAAAGTAATTAATTCAATAACTGACAATGTGAAGAGCTCTTCGATTGAGAGCTTTTTGGCTATTGTAGTGATTTATGCAACTATTTCATTCTCTACGTTTTTTTATCCTTTGAGTGTTTGCGAGGAACATAGTTGATGTTTTTTTTAAGTTTGAACATCTAACGATCGACGGTTTTGATTTACATGTAAATGTATTACATTAGACCCCTGAGTCTAAAGTATTTTGTCAACGCAAATTCGATTTCTTTTTTGCTGACACCCAGGGCTTTCAATTCTAAGTTTTTCGTCATATCTTCGTCATTTAGAGTCGCATTCAAATATTGATAAATCGATGTTGTTTCTTCGGTGAGAATTTTTTTTGTCATCTCTTGGAAATTCAGTAGTTAAGTGGTACGGTGAGCCCTAAGAGTTTTCATATTCCAAAATGATATCACTTTTCCTTTCCGGGATGCTCTCTGGTGAAGTTTATTAGGGATCGTTTAGCTACCTTTTTTATGCTTTTTTGCAGTGTTGACAGGTCGAGAATACATAACCCACAAGAAAGATATTGTAGATATGTGAGTGAATGCCTCACAGTCACTAAGTAGAATCACGAGGCCCAGGTCATCGCGGTAAATATTCATCCATCTGAGCATTCTAATGCTGCGGCCCTAGGACTTCTCTGCGAGACGTTTGCTTACTATTAGTTCTTTCGTGGCTCATCATATCGACGTGCTTCTTTCATGAGAATTTGGCTCCAACAGTGATACCCAAGTATCGCATGAACGTTATGGATCTTTTTCTTGTGAATGTGATGATGGTTGTTCTGGTTGGGTTTATGCTGAGACCTATGTACATCTACACAACATTTCTTCGTTATCCTTAGCGTCCTTTGTATTGTGTCACAAAGGTTGTTCAGTTGTTGTTGTAATAGACCCTGAGCGGTTAAAACTCGAGGTCGTCCCAAAATTGTACTGATGTAGTCCTGACGTAGTTCTGAAAAAGTCATGAACTTGTCCCGAAATGATCTCCAAAAAATCTTGATACGGTCCCGAAATGCTCCTTTAATAGTCTTAAAATGATCGCGAACTAGTCTCGAAACGTTTCTGAAATAGTCCTGCACCAGACCCCAAATGTTCCAAAAATAGTCCTGAACTAAACTGTAAATGGTCCTGAATCAGTACCGAAATGATCCTGAACCTGGTCCTTTATTAGTCTCAAGATTGTTCCGAAACAGTCCATTAATGTTTCTAAAATAGTTCCAAACTAGTCCCGAAATGTTTCCTAAATAGGACATATTTAGTCTCTGTATGGGCCAGAACTAGTTCCAAAATGGTCCTCAAATAGTAGTCTAGACGGTTTCGAACTATTCCCGAAATGGTCCCGAAATGGTCTTGAAATAGTCCCGAAATAGTCGTGAACTATCGCGAAGTGGTCCTGAAAAAAAAATTTGCTGAAATAGTCCAGAACTAGACCAGACCTACCTTCAAAATGGATCTTAACTAGTCGTGTACTAGTTCCTAAATTGTCCTGAACAGGTCGCAAATTGATCCCATACTAGTAACGAATTGGTCTAAAACTAGCCCTGAACTAATTCTAAGCAGCTAAGAATTACCATTAATTTTTGACAATTTTGTTTCCCGCAGTCTCTTCCATACAAAAAAATGTCTCGAAAATACTTTCTATGGAATAAATGCAAAACACCTTCAACAAAAAAAATCTCAAAAATCAATGCGATTTTTTACTAACTCCGAACTTGCTTTTTTTTTATACCAGAATTTAATGGGCTACAAAACTGCATACTCAAGAAACTTTGAAAAAAACTTGATTAGAAGTTGAAAAGAAGAAGAAGCAGTTACAACTTTTCTGCTGCGTGAACGCAAATTTACAGAGGTTTACACATCAAAAAGGAGCTCCGGCCAGCGAAGTATGCCACCTCCATGCACTCACTCACAAAGCGTACTCGCAATGGATAACTAACCGAGTGGAAAAATGGCATTTTTATTCACACCAATTTAAATCGCTTCAAACTTTTAGTTTAGTTTTGAAAATTCTTTTTGAAATTCTAATTACAATTTTATTAACTTTTACTACTTCACGAAAAAGTAGTCGTCTTTACGGCACCAAAATCAGAAGAAGATATCATCTCAACTATGACTAAAGCAAATACTAATTTAACCGATCAAACTTTTAGGAATATACTTACACTTACACTTTAAATGAAAATGCAAAAGAATCATAGAATTTATTCAGTTTCCTTTTTCCTTCTATGCTTTTCCACATTTTCCGCTGCAATGCGCACAAATCTCTTTTCATGCTGAAATTCAAAATTCAAATTCAAAGCTCAACTCTTTTTCTTCCTGCTTCCTGACGCGTCAACTTAACAGCCAAGTGTCATTCTTAAGAAACACTTCAATTAACTATTTAAATAATGCAAAGAACCGCTCAAAGATCACTAAATAGTATTTTGAGCATTAATCACATTCATTTAAATGAACTCAAGTGAATTGAATGCACACTTTCAAGGGAAATTTGTGCTCAGCACACAGCACACAAGGACTTCAATTCAGCGTCGGCGTCGGCGTCGTCGTCGTCTTCAGCCTTAACTGCGTACGTAACTGGCAGTTTAGTGAATTGATTGAAGCCTTTGTGGGATGTTTGCATGGATGTATGTAAATATATATATATGTATGTATGTAATTTACATAGCTATACTTAGTATGCATGTAAACTACCGATGCGTGTAATTTGCGCAGAAAGCTGACAGCCGGCTGTTAAGGGATTTGGTGGTGTATAGGCAAATATGTGATTAGAGATGATGGCGTTATTTTCGAAGGTTCGCCAATATACATCCATGCATATTTAATCAATTAGCAGCAACGCCCAATTTATAAAACTAATATATATGTACAAACATGCGTACTTAGGTAATTCACTTAATAGAAAATGAGTGGTGGCGATACTTGCGGGTAATTGCATCAAATTACGCGCTTAAATGAGATAATGATTTATGCATAGCAAAGTCGTGCTAAACAAATTTCCTTCTAATTTCCCATTATTTTGTTTTTGGTGTTTTTTCGTGTGCATGCAACTTATGTACCCCCTAGGGCATATTTGCTAACTACATAAATGCGGCTATTAACAATGCTTTAATTTCAACTCTCTTGCCACACGTGTATACTATGTAGAACTCACACCAAAATCACATTGTGTTCGTTTCATTCTACCGTAAGCCGTTTGTTAAAGCTCCAGTGGGTATGCAAATTTGTATACAAAATTAATATGGGAATGACCAGCATTTAAATGGACGTGGGAAATAAAGCCTTCTGTTTAGTTTTAATGGAGAGTGTCAATTTATTAAAAAAAAAAATTTAAATTTTGTGAACAATATGGTATGATGATTTTCACTAAGACCTCATAATCAGCAATTATATCAGATGGCTAATATGGCTGACGAAAATTATGAGTGAAACTACAAAATACGAGCGTGCTAAATTTTGCTATGCAAGTATTATTTTTATATACGAACATTTTTAAATGATAATAAAATATTAAGTATTAATTTTTACTATGCATTATTTCCCTCAGTGCACTTACATATTGCACCTAATGCAAGTATGTAGTACGGTTTTTAGAGCTGCAAATATATCGATGTCAGTATCGATATATCGAGTAATTGTTTTTTTTTTTTTGCCGACATCGATATTTTTTTCGATATCGAGTATGGCATAACCATTTTCTCATTACTTATTTTTGCGCTAAACAACATCTGTGACTGATTTAATAGACTACAAATTTGCATATCAATTTTTTTTATAGCAATTCTTATTGAAAAGTTCGCAATTTTTAAGACATTTTTTTGGAGTTTTTTTTCTAAATTTTTTCTAATTTTCTATAAAAATAAATGATATTTTAGATTTTTTTACGACGAAGGTGTTGCGAGTTTTTTTGCATATAAAAATAAAATGTGTTTATTCGTTGAATGGAAGCAAATGCGGCAAGAAATTTCGAATAATAATACCCAAATATTTAATTTGCCATTTTTCAATAGTAACTTTTTTATTGGTTCCCAAAAAGCGCAGAAAATGCAGTGGTGGTTTCTTTAATGTAAATATACATATTCTATGGAATAAAATGCGCAAGATTATTTGCAAAGAAAATAACACCATCTCTGCGCAAATTTTCATAAAATGCATTTGTTACATGTAAAAAGCAGAAAAAGACCAAAAAAAAGAGAAAAAACTGTTTTGACTATGGTATCAAGAAAAAATTTTTGGTGTAAATTTTTTTTATTCACCCGCTAAAAACCGCTAAATCGCGTTTTTTGCTATAACTTTCCACATCCCTATCCGATTTTTTTTTTTTTAATTTTTATGGCACCGAAAAGCTCTCGCTCAGGGCTAAAATTGAATAAAGCCTAGCCCTTTTTAGCCAGGTCGTCATCGTTTTTTGAGAGTTTTAGATTTATAGCATAAAAATAAAAATCTAGGGATAGTAATTCCAAAATTAGCGAACGTATAAAATAAAACGGTTTTGAAAGCGAAAACTCTTTAATGGCCAATTATAGTCCTGAGCGAGACCTTTTCAGCGACATAAAGATATGAAACACGAAAGTTATAGCAAAATACGCGATTTAGCGGTTTTTGACGGGTGCCTAAAAAAATTTTTTTTACACCCAAAATTTTCTCTCGACTTAAGCATTCAAATAAAACTGACACAAGCTAAATTTTACGAATATTTTCCGGTTTAAAATGGGCTTTTAGTTTTTGGCTGTTTTTGATGAATACTCTCTCGTGGAAAGAAAATATTTTAATTAAACTTTCCTCAAGTAACAAAATGCAAATTTGTGCAAGCCATATTATAAAATAATGGAAATTTTAAAATTTCTTGTATAGTACATTTTTTTATTGGATTTTATCCTGGTTTTAAATTAAGTTATTTTACTAAAAATGTATTGGATATTCGTTATTTTAGAAAAATATATTATGTAAATGAAAACCAACCTAATTGATCGATTTGGTATTCAATTTCTCATTACCTATCAACAGGTTACTCATACGCCCAACAAACGATTGCTTTATACATACATAAAACAAATTGACTTTGCTCAGTTTTTAAGCTAGAACTTCGATTTTTCGTTATTGTACTAATTCAAGCATATACTTATTTACATATAAACATTAGGGTACATCAGTCTACATACAAAAGAAAATTATTGCTTATATTTTACGACTGTCGCCAAATATTTCGGAATAAAATAAGATTTAGGTGAGGCGGACGGACCCATTTGAAAGTACGACCAAATATCAAATTTTTCATAAATAGTTCTATTTTTTATAAACAAAATTATTTTCTGGTTTTGTGGCGATCAGTTTGTATATTATAAGTTTTTATGATAGGCTAGATCAGACTATTTTCTTTATTGGCGCTGTAACGACCTAAGCGATTTTGGCCAAATTAAATTAGTTTTCAAAAATATTTATTCCAAAATTATATTTATTCCAAATTTAAGCTTCGATGGCCCGCATACATAAAAATTAAAAAAAAAAACGCAACTTTTTAACATAAATATACTTATTGCATGCCAACATATTTATTTGCTTTTCATCCATTCTATATTTCGTACGATTTCCACACTGCGGTTTCATTAACCACTTTAATTAACCATTTTTGGCAGATTTCATAGTAACACGAGTGATGGATGCATGGGTAAGTGCGGAACTAAAGCATCCCATACGCAACCAAAATTGCAAGCAAAAAGCCAAACATGCACTTTAAGTTTTTAAGTGTAAACTTGACTTATTTGCGAATTCTTAAGCATGTGCGAGTATTGCAAGCGAATTTCATGCGCTGTTGCAACTGTGTCAAATATGTGAGTGCTTTTGGCAATATAAACAACAACAAAAACAACAACAAACACAAAAACAACGAGAGTTACACTAAGAACGCCGCTACATGCACGCAAAATCGAAACATGTGCTCTTTGACTCACACTCCTGCACACACATACATATGTACGTACATACATGCATAAGAGTACATGTGTACTTGCAGTTTAGTGGTTTTAGTGGTAGTGTCGATTGTCATATAACTAATATTTACGCATCGCTACACCTTTCAATGAAACGCTGCGGCTTTTCACGGCATATGGGATGGTGTTGTTACAGATGTTACAACTCAACTTTTTATATGCATGTACATACATATGTGGGTAGTATGCACGCATACATATATGCTCAGCAGAGTGCATACATAGGGGTTTGAGAAAATCAAATTGTTTCAAGAGTACTAAAAAAAAAAACTATTGAAGAAAACTCAAAGGGATGGCATAAAAACAGAAACATATTTTTCAAACGTAAATACATATTTTGCCACTATTTTTCTGAAGAACCAAAGGCCCATAAAAATTTGCATATATCCCCCTTGACTGAAGGCATACTTTCAGAGTATTTCAGAGGGATTCTAAAAATTTTCGTACTTGGCGATTTCAAGTGCATGCCTTTTGGCAATGAATTTTGTAACAAGCAATATCTTGTAATAATTCATACAAACCAACCATCAAAATTCCCCACCGATCCCAAGTCTGTTTGATGACTTAGCTGCCAGCTTAGCGTAATTTAGTTGTAAGCCATGGCGTATGAGTGATGTACAAGTTATAAGTGAGGGAGTGTACGTACGAGTTTCATGGTAAAACAGCTGCAAGTATTTCAATGAAATTTGACAAAGATGGACCTGAATTAACATATAGAATTTTTTTAAAGAGAGCTGTCACTCTTTTCAAAAGTTAAAATCAATAAATTAATAAATTTAAGCAAAAAAAAAATAAAAAACTAACAATATGGGTCTCAAACGAAAGATGCTCAAATTGATTTAAATCGATTAAAGAGGGTTGCCACCTATTTAAAAAGTTAAATTTAATTTAATTACTAAGTCAAATAAGATATTTCAATATGGGTATCAAACTCGAGAGGCTGAAGAAAACTTTCTTTTGAAAATTTTTAAAGAGGCTTGCCACCTGAAAAAAATGCAAAACTAATTCGTTTAACAATGATATTTTTACGGGTATCAAATGGGAGAAACTTAAGAAAACTTTATTTTTGAAAATATGTTTGACGCGGGTAAGTAGTTCAAAAACAATTTAATTGACAAGGTAAATGAAATATTTTAATATGGGAGTCAAACTTCTTCTTCTTCTTCTTCTTCTTCAAACTAGAGAGGTTTAATTAAGCTCTATTTACAAAATATTTTTTGAAGCGGGCTGCCACCAGTTTAAAATTTCCAGTTCAATTTAAGGGATATATTAATTAAACATCGCAATAAGGTGTCTCAGAAAGGAAGTTTAAGAAAGCCTTTTCTGCAAAATATTTTTGAACAGAGATGCTAAAGTCAATTTATTTAATTGAAATATCACACTGAGGTTATTATTATAACAGAGTTGTAACATTACCAAAATATATGTACACAAACTTTTCCCTTTATGTTAAATAAAAAATGTACATATTTTAATTTGGCATTGACATAAATCTAAACCTATATGTATGTTCATTAGGGTGCATTAGATATAAATAAAAGCATTTATTATTTATTAGAGCAACATAAGCCAAATCAACAATTTTTATAATTTTTGTCTGTCTGACTTTACGCGCATCACTCGAAAACTAATGCATGGAATTGAATGCAGATGTATTGCTAGAAGTCTAACTTAAAATATACAAGAATAAAATAGTTGCCACCTGTTTGAAAATTAGAGTTGAAGTAAATTGATACGATAAAGTAAATATTACAATATGGCTATCAAAAAAAAGAGGTTTAAGAAGACTCAACATATTTTTGTGGAAGATTGCCACCTGTTTGAAAATTTTAATTTAATGGGATTGATAAGATAATTAACAATTGCAAAATGGGCAACAAACTAAAGAGGTTACGAAATTTTACTGCCGAACATATTTTTGAGGGGGGTTGCCACCTGCTTGAATAATTTTGTTAATTTAAATTGACAAACTAAATGAAATATTTCAATGCAGGTATTAAACTAATGACGCTAGAAAGTAAAAAAAAAAAAATTGGCGAGGGTTGCCACCTAAATAAATACATATGTATGCATGTGAAAAATTTAATTCAGTTAAATTGATAAGATAAGGTGAATATTGAATGAGTACACATTTGAAAAAAGTGCACGGTATGCAGACTCGAGTTATAAAAAAAAATTAAATTAAATTTCGAGGAGAAAGCCGATACTTTAGCTACTATCTAAATAACTTTGAAAACATATTAACTAGTACCCAAATTCACAAAAAATATGTTAAGAATGCTTCATAAATCGAAAATTTGTTTGAAAACTCACTTCATAAAGCTCTTTAGATCTATTTTTTTTTTTTTATGAATGCGGCCATAAGAGTTTGGGAAGGAGTAACAACTTAAAAATAATTTTAAGGTGCACGTTGGGTATTTGCTAGTTTATTCTACAATGCTACGCACAACTTAATGTAAAAGTGCACCTCCTGACTATTCCGCACCCCCAGCACATCAAATTTCATTTAGTTCTACTGAAAAACTGTTTTACAGCCTGCAGCACTTCAAAAGTAATATTACATTTTTGAGTACAACAGCATTGAACTCTCTAGCAGTAAGTACTCATAATCTCTGAGCAAACGTTCACCTCCAGCATCTTATCCATATGCGAAATATAGTACTTTCGAAAGCTTGTGCAACTTTTTCACTTTTACTTCCATCTAAGTTTATATTTTTTTTTGTTTTCTAAAATTGTTTTGTTTTATGTGCGAAGCAAACATACATACATACATACATATATGAGTTAGTTTATGTGTCATCGCTGTAGTTGAAGTGGTGATTGTCATGCTATAAATGCAACTAAACTGTAATCTGAGTTGCTGCCACAACAACAACAACAACAACAACAACAACAATGGAAAGTATTACAAGTGTTTCCGCATCGATGGCAAAATGTCAACATTTCCTCCTCATTGCCATGCAAACGAAATGAAATTTCCCACATACTCCTACTACCCGCTAGATACCGTAAATATGTAGAGTACGTGCCTACGTATGCATGCCAGCTGAGGGGGATAAATATGTAATAACAAGAGTATTAAGCTTGCAAAAATGTGTCAAATGTGAAAAATGATGTTAAAAGTAGCAAAGCGGAAGCATTAGAGGCAAATATCTAAAGCAAATATTGAAGTGTTTACTGTGAGCAGTTACGATAAACTAGTGGTAATGGTAATATTTGCGGAGACCGCAAAATCGATTGGATATACGAATTGGCAGGTATTACCGCAGTTGGCTTTTATTCTTCTTGTTTGGCACTAAAACCTCCTAAGCGATTTCATTTCGACTGAGTTCAGTAAAGAGGAGCCAGTCGTTTTAGTTCTCTGCTAGCTGACGGCATTGCCAAGTCAAGCCAAATCCTTATAACTTAACTGTAAACTATGCGAGGCGTAACGTTCAAGATTACATTCCAGGTGGTGCCCACAGGAGTGGAAATCCACCTGCGTAATCCCAAATGCGTGAGATGCTTTCTCTGGGGAGTTGGCATCGACATAGGAAGTGGTGAATCGTTCCATCCTTTGCCTTATACCGACAACTTCTGCAGAGGTAGCTTGTTGGACTACGCCATAGAGGGAGCATTATTTCAAAAGTATGCCCTGTAATGGGCCCCTTACTGCAAATTTGTGAAGCCAGTAAAGCGCGGCATTTCGGCTTTATTACCTCGGAACCTAGTGTTTTCAATGCTGCATGACCAGAGGTGGGCACTACCACAAACAAGTGTTAGCTAAAAGTGAGAATGTGTTAGTGTGCCTAATTCATTAATTCATTGCCTCTTGCTTGTATACGTACACAGGATGGTTACGCTCTTTGAGCGTGCGCTCGTTCTCTGCCCATGAATGTGCATGACTGTCAACGAAAATATTTCCATTCCCTGCGTGGCACTTACTATCCCATATGAGACAAGCTGCCGTCTCCATGTCAAAAATACCGTTGTAGATGGGAATATAATAATTTACCAACCGCTAAGCCGTTCACTATTAATTACTGCTGCTTTCACAATGTCGACTCTCTGAATCTATGGCCCCTTTGTGGCTGCGCCTGTAACGAATGCCTATGGTGGCTCCAAGTAAAAATACTGCTGCTTTTATCCAGTGCTTTCCCCAGAACAGTTCTCCGTAGGCTAAACTCGGTCGGCTGATTATAAAAAAAATTCTAGAAAAAAGTTTCCATCAAAGGTAATGTATTTTTATCCGCAGAATCAGAAATCGGTAAGAAGATGTATGTATATCCAATTTAAAAGAATGGTCTTCCGATCAGTTTAACCCACTTCCGGTTGAAATTGGAAACCAAAAGATGGAGCATCCCCGATTCGGCGGGTCATATTTTTGCGCTTTTCAATAGAAAAAAAAAACAGTTCCCTCCATTTTAAACGAGGTTGACACCCTGTAAAGGCATTTTAAAAGAGGGAAGTATATTTTTACAAATACCAACGTTCAGTTACATCATTCCAAATATGCACCCCATACAGCTACATAGATGTCAAAAATATATAACCAGTCTACAACGCCCAAACTATATTTTCAATAATATCTGTACGTGTTTAAGAGATTTTAATGTAGTATTTCGTATACTTTTATTTATTTCAACTTACAATAATGGACTCTCGTACGCTTGTGGCCAACGCTATGAGCTAAGTTGCTCTTGTTGGCCTGTGTTTTTTTGTAGTTTTTTTTTAATTTTTTTCACTTCCCTCTCGTCGATCATCTTTTTCTACGCTACGCTCAACAAAGTGTTGCCCGAGTGCTTGCATTATGCACCGCACTTGCACGTATTCCCTGTTGGCGGATTGCTGTATATGTACATATGAACACACAAGGATGTACCCTGCAGGAAATGTATCTAACTATAAGCTAACTTTAAGTTGATTAGGAAGGAGCTAAAAGTCACTATTATCTGTATATTTTTTTTGATGAAAGCTAACTATATTTCTATGGCGATGGCCGCGAAATAGTCAAGGGCAGTTACCTCTGCATTTGATGTTACTAACTTGTAACTAATTACTTTTGGGCATAAAATATCAATAGGAAAAACAAAATATTTTTTTTTTTATTAATTTTTATTTTTTTTTTAATTTTTATTTTTTTATAATTTTTTATTTTTTTATAAATTTTTATATTTTTTTTTACTTTATTTATTTCATTTCATATATGTTTACATATTCTGCTGTAGGTGGTGCCATATTCGAACTCCGCCAGACATAACTTCAAAATGATATTATGAAATTTTGATCATCCTTTTATTTGTCCTCAATTCGAAAACGTATTTGCGAAGTCCAAGATATTTAAATAGAATAGAAAGAAAACAGTCTCCTGCATTACTTGTCAACTAGTTTCATGTTAGCTTTTTGTAGCTAACTATAAGCTATATATTTTATAGAAATCCTGCAAAAAAGCTAACTACTAAGTGGATTATTTTTTATCAATTCATAATTTTTTTCTGCAGGGTATTAATGTAGCTTACGTTCAAACATACATATTAACAAATCTGGTTGTCTGGTTGCAATTATGCAAATGAAAACGTTTCGTACCACTTGAGTGTAATACTTAATGACTATTACTTGAATATTTTGTTTTGATGAAATTTTAATGCGAACAGATTTATATTTGGTACGATGCTCGAAAGTGTGTGCGTAAATATGTATTATACCATGCTCTGCTGTGCTGTGCCATGGCAATGTGAAGGTTGATGAAGTGCTTTTGTGCATCTGGTAACAATACATGAATTTCCAATCTATTTAAAATGCAGCAAATGCAGCAAAAGGAAAACCTCTAATGAAAGTGAAAAAGTATTATACATATTATGGATTTGCATGAATTTGCATGAATTTGTGTGGAATTTCATTTAACTAAATACTTTTTGAATTGTAAATTTGTTTGTGATAATATATTTTAATTAGTTCCGTATCCTATCATTACGTTGTGGCTTTTAAGTGCTAGTCTGAAAATATCGCTCCTTGACCTGAATACATTGTAAATTCTCTGTTTTTATAATTTGCTGCAGTTGGGCCAAGTTAGGCTGTTGACGTTCTCGATAACCAAATTGCTATTCCGTTATTAAAATTATTGTAGCCAACTTCAAGGTCTCTCTGCGCTTAGTGTCAGGGGATACTAGAAGTAAGAAGTTTTCGGTGAAGCTGATTGTAAATAGGCGTAATTCAATAGAGATCTGAATATTGAAATGCTACACTGTATGTAGTATCGAAAGTAAGGTTGGGGCCTTCAAATGACATGCATACAGCCCACTCGGTATATATTTTTTCTAAATCTGCTGACAAATTTAGACACCCGGAAAGAGAGTAGGTTAGGTATTTAGGTACAATACAGAATTTTCATTTTTGAGTGGACTTGAACCCTTTTCATTCTCTTTCTATTTTATAAAAAATATATAAAAAATCTGAGCGCATTGCTAATAGGGGAGCTTATTTATGTACATAAATATTATTATTTTTTTTTACTTTACCTGTGTTTACTGGTATGGCCATTAATGTGACATGAAGGAGATTGGGCTTTTGTACTGAGCATCCTCTCCAGTTGTTAGAAGATCCAAATTTGTTCAGTACTTTAGCTTTATAGTGTCAGTGATATTCAGTTCTTACACCCCACCGGCTAAGGTTAAGCAATCGTTTATAGACTTCCTAACAAGGAGTCAAGTATATTCCTTGGATTGCTTTTTTAGCTTTTGAGATACCACAATGGGCTGCAACGTGAGAATCCCACACCTTATTATGGGATCTGCCGTGTATCCCTTATAAAGGCTGTAGAAAGATTGCGGACCATGGAAGCGAACCGTAAAATAAACTTGTTACGGGTTCTTGGTTTATCCAGCACAATCTTGCAAGTGTCTACTAGCCTTGACACCGGGTTACGTGCGCCCGTTAGTCCTTCTACCAAAAAAAAAATTCATGGGAACAGATTTCAATAGCGAAAATTTACACCCCAGTACTCCCATCATCAAGTTGGGTTGCTGGTCATAGCGCAATTTTCGCAATCATTAGTTAAAATTTCCGCTCCGCTGTTTCTACCGTTAGCCTCAACGTCCATTTCTTTTTAGATTTTAGATACTTTCCGACTTCTAATGAAATATTCTTAAAGCTAAGTGATTATTCAAAAAAGGCCGGCGTTCTCGCTATCAAATATGAAATGATTCTTTATTCCGCTAACTATTTACAAGATGACGTCCTAGGTGGGCATGACTTAAGGGCTAGACACATAACTCTGTCACTTATGGCACACACAAATCGCCTTATTATGCCTGGTATACAATAATTTAACTTAATGCTTAGTGAAAGTTTACTATATGCTCTTACAAGATTATGACAAAAAAGTTTGTTTTACAGGTGTAAGAAAATAAGACATTTTGAAGTTGTAAAGTACTTTGTCTACCTAAGATAATACCACCAATAATTCCAACCCAGATATCAGTCGAAAGATAACTCTTACCGACAAGTGCGACTTTGGGCTCCGTAGGCACACTTTCCACGTACGAATGCTCTGAAAATATTTGATCACGCTGGTCCTCTTATATGGCACAGAAACGTGCACGATGGCGAACAAAGATGGTAAGGATTTGGAGGCTTTCAAGTGAATGTCTTTCTCCATTATCTATGACACTGATCCAGTGGGCGACTGATACCGAATAACATGGAGTGACGAATTGTACGAGCTTTCTAATGCCAGGTACATACTCAATACGATTGCGCTCGCTAAATAAACGGTTACGGTGCCAAATAATGTTATGTAGGACCCTTGCAGTGCAGAGGTGAGAAATTTCATTAGGACAGCCATTTACGCTCACATAAATATCAGAGTAAGAAACCGGAAAAAACCGCAATAGTAAATTGTATTCTGTAGTCAAAAGTGGGAAAATGAAAATAATCCTGAGAAATTCCACTAAAATGCTTTTCTGTTTGAATGTTCTATAGCGAAATGTTACTGATAGTTCATGATCACTTAGATAGTGGCCAGAATAGTTCGTAAAACCCACCCAAGAAGGTTATGTCTGTTCTGGTTAAGCGATTATGGCATTACTGATGAGACTGTATTCTCTGGGGATATCGAGTTGATATTCTAGGCACAGCCGATGGCTATACGGCGGCAGTAAGAGGCCTCAAGAATTCGCACAATGAGATAAAGTAGTACCAAGTCCTTAGGGCTCGTTTAGATGTCATTCCATCTTTGCTCTAATAGTCAGGATTCGCTTGAGACATTTCTACTCCCGATTGGCGAAAGTGCACTCGTTTAGACCTAAGGTTCGAACTAGGTTGCGAAGACAGGTGCACACCAAATAAATATTGTAAGTACTAAATGTATATCACAAATATCTGCAATGAATGAAAAAATAATTGAATTTCTAATGTCACTTACCGGTTCAGGTGGCACCTCATCGAGCACCTTTGGCTCGCACTTTTCCTCCACAGTGCTATTCGCTGCCGCTGTTACGTTACTCGTAGCATTACCAGAGCCCACACTTGCTTCTACTGGCGCACCGCTAGTTGGGGCGACCGTCGTCGATGACAGTTTAGTTGTTGCACTGCGTTTGGTAACGTGTTTGTGCTCCAAATTCTCCGCTAACTGACTATCAGCGAGCAATGCAGTCGCATCGGTTTCTGTGGGCGCTACGCCAACATCGTCGAGCTTGGAATGATCGCGAATGTTAGGCAATATTTCACGACCACCATCGTCGCGTTCGTAATTACGATGCGTGGCAGATTGTTGGCGTTGTGGCTTCTGATGTGCCTGTGCCTCTTGCTCAGTAGCATGTTGCACGCGTCTATAGAACACCAGCAACTGTTGTTCATTGCTATTCAACTTTCGGTTGGACGCCTGCTGCACCAGCTGTTCAGTTTCAGTTTCAGTTTCATCCTCATCTTCATCTGCGTACAATGCTTCCTGTGCTGGCACCACCACTTCTTCTGCTTCTTCAAGCTCGTCATCGGCGGGTGCTGGCGGTGACGCCGCATCATCATCCTCTTCATTATCCAACAAGTTAATGCGCTTCACCTGCACCTGCACCAGAGCATCCGCATCTGCATCTGCATTAGGGTCAACAACCATTTCCGCCACGTCTGCTTCGCCAATGGGAAATTTGTAGCGCCTTAGACGCGGCTCAATGGTGCTGCTGGTCGCGGTGCTGAGATCAGCGGCAATGATGGCCGCATGTGCAGCGGATGCGTGAGTCAGCATTGCTGCGGCAGTCGCGACGGCGGTGGCGGTGCTGGTGCTGGTGGTGGTGGTGACCATCACATGTGGCAGTAGTTTCGGCGCAAGCAATACGCCTGTGGCAGCTGCAGCTGTACTTGTCGCTGCGAGGGTTGGAGCTGTTGCCGTAAATTGCGCAGCGCCGAGCAGCGCCAGCCACCATAGCCAAGTAAGTCGCTTTATACAACCGCACACGATTTTCGAAAGGGTTTTTGTTTTCGTCACAGCCTTCGTCACAGCTGCAACTGCTATGCTACAGGAAGTGGCAGCTGCAGTGAAGCGTCCACGCTTATTGACCACATTTGGATTTGTTGATGTGCGTGTAGGCTTTGCCGATGGCGTGCGTATGTTGGTGGGTGTGTGCGTCAGCAGCAACGGTGGCATTGGCCATCGATGATGATAGATGGGCGATAGTTCGGGCTCTCGTAGGCACTCCTTCTGTTTTTGCTTTTGCTGTTGCTGTTGCTGTTGCTGTTGCCCATTGGTGCTGTATGTGTGTTGCAGTGTTTTCGGCTGTTGTTGTGTAATGATTGAAGCTTTAGGCCTTGTGTAATGTGGGTTTTGTTGTTGTTGTTGTTGTTGGTTTTGAGTTTTATGTAGTCGTAGGTGGTTCGTTCTTTCGCTTTGCTTTTGGTGGCATTTCCGTTGGGCTAGTTGAAGTAGTTGTTGTGTTGTTTGTTGTGGCTGCAGTTCCTCTTCTTGCTGTTGTTTCTCTTGCAGTTGCTTTTGGGTTTTTTGATTAGCTTTCCAGCGACATTTCCCCCGCACTTCCATATCCGTTTATGGTTTCGGCGTTTTTGCCGCCCTATTTCACGCGCACACGTATGGGGAACAGATAATGCGTTAGTACTCTTTTAAGCTGTTAATCAATTGGAAATTTTTACCCAAATGTGGTACTTTTGGGATTAGTGGTCTTTGCTGTAGTTGTTGGAAGGGTTCGTTCATAAAAGTAATTTGGAGATTGAATAATGCCTGGAAGAAAAGAAAAGTCAGATATACATTAATTAGTAAATTTAAATTAATTTTAAAAAAATTTGTGTAAACTTTCACACATTATGTCATGGAACTCCACACTTTCCACTTAAGGTCAACCCATTTCGCCAACTTCAAACACGAATACACCAGGGACCGTACCAGTTACAACTTTTATTAAAAAAATCGCTCTTTAACAATTATTTTTTGACTTACTTACTTACTCCTTAAATTACCGTTATTTCGGTCTTTTATTATATAAATCAAAAATAACAATTATTTTTGATTTTGATCTAAATAATCTGCAAATAACAGTTATTTTTGATTTTTATAATATATGTCTTAGAATAACAGTTATCGAAGACTTTCATTTATTAAAGTCGTAAACAAAAATCGGTCACTGACCTTTATTTTTTAAATCATACTTATAAAAGTAATTTGTATAAGTCGTAGTAAACTTTTGTTTCCCAACAGCTTTTTAACTTCGAAAAATATTAATGACTTTTATACGAATGATTTAAAAAATAAAAGTCGGTGACTGATTTATATTGATGACTTTTAAAAGTAAAGTGTAAAAGTTATCTCTAATATTTGAAATATAAAAATCAAAAATAATTGTTATTTTTTTTTTTAATTTTGCATAAATTTTGAAATTCTGATGAAAGTCGGATAATAATTTCATAGAAAAATAACAAGAAAAGGTTTAACTTGAAGCAGTGAGCACGTGAATACTTTTATAAGTCACTGTATATGTATAGATATATGCATGTATGATGTATGCAGAAAGCCAAGGGCTCCGCCGAAAGGTGGCAGTCAGATTAAAAATTACAGGACGTTTGTCTCAGTGGACACTGCACCAAGACGAGCAAGAGCGTGCATCAGGAGTAGAATTTAAAAACTATGCCGCCGTTGCCAACTTTTGCAAACCCTGAGGCCCAGGGGGTACATTTGAATCTCTACTTTACGTGTAACCTTTTTGCTTCCCTTCTAAAAAAAATGTATAATTTTTTTCTTTTACTACATTAAAGTCGTCGAAAGCGAGCTCACAACAATATTGCAAGCATATAAAGTGCCAATGGCAACTAAGCTAATTAGCAACTTCAATTTGCAATGCCTCTGAAAGCAGCTACTACTTTTGTATATAAAATAAATTTACGCCTGAAAAAGTTACGTTGCGCATTGTCGAAACTTTAAATTGAATTCGAATGCTAATTTCCATTCTGAGAACAAAGTTTTCTCGTTGTCATGCGAATGGTGGATGACGTCTGGTTGCTTGTTGTTATACCAGAAAGATGACGTCTACATGTTCGACTACTGCAGTGTGTAGAAATTAACAGAAAAAAGGTGTATGTATGTATGTACTTCTTTCCATATTGTGTAAAACTCAGTGCGAATTTATGTACTTGTTAATGTTTCATTGTTATAAATTTCTGTTTTTTTTTGGTTTTCACTTAAAATGAAAAGGTAATATTTTATAGGCTTGTAATTAATCACATAAAGCAACATCGTTTCACTATTACAGAAGAACTAAATGAAAAGAAAAATTTCGACCCACACTAATGTTTATACATTATGCATGTATACAATATGTACATATGTACATAGACTACTAAAAGGGAAACAGATCCACATTAACTGTTCGCGTAATTAGATCAACTTTATTCATAGAGTCCTAGTGCCGACCAAGTACGACTCATCATCCGCAGCTTTATTGTCAATGTCTGCCATACTTTCCAGAGGCGGAATGCTTATAATTGCCTATTCACCATCCTCTTTCGCCCCACTACCGAGGGTCAGGTGCAACTTTCGCACCGTATTTGGTTGATATATTTTCTTAAGGGCCTCATCCGCTGCAGACGAGTTGCGACTGTCGAAGTGCCACATTGCAAGTGCATTTGCAGTGCAAGGCTATGTCAACGCCGGAGCCATCTAAATTTTCGTCAGATCTCGTTCAGCTTCTTCAAACCCTTTAGCAGCGATAATGGCAAGTTTATAAATCTATGGCTGCATTTCTTTATTCATTCTGAACGTTTGGAATAAACTTTTTTGTTTATTTATTCTTTAGAACGTTCCTGATGATATGTTGACGTATATTTCAAACGCATTCTGTTTATTCCGGCAGTGAAATGGGATTATCCGGAATATATAAAGAAACGCAGCCTATATGTATGTCGGAAGCAAAATGGCGCATCATAAACGGCTTTCCAGGCATAGTGGATGAAGACAGCTCTAGGAACGCTGCATCTGCGGCAGAGTCTGTTGAAAGGTATGTCTACGAGCCAGTGTCCTGAACAGACAACCTTGAGTTTTTAGCAGGCACCGAGTACGCGTTCCGGTTGTGGTTCAGTTTTACATGAGAACAATATGAACGTTCCCATAAAAGAACCAAACGGAAACAAAAGTATTGAGAGCAGTTTGAACGGGAAAAAAATGAGAACAAAAGGTTCGAGAACTTTTCCGTAAAGAATAAAATGCGAACAAAACTCTCGGGAACGTTCTCGAGAAGAACAGAATGAGAACGAAACTTTCGGGAACGTTTTTCAGTGATAACAAAATGAGAAAGAAAGTATCGATAATGTTTTCAACGAGAATCAAATAAGAGCAAAAGTCTGGGAAACGTTCTGCTAGAGAAAAAAAAAACTCAAACGAAAGTTTTGAGAACTTAACGTTAAGAATGAGAGGAGCGTCTGCGTTTTGGGATGAAAAAGTCATTTTAATGATGATTGTTAATTGTAAGCCAGAGGAAAACTGGATCTTTCCAACTTCCAAATCGTTTATTATTAGGGTGCGCTGTCCTTTTGTGAAATAATTTTCCATTTTATGTGCAAGAAAAGTTCGTGTCTTAAGTCTCTCGTTGACCTAATTTTGCATATTTATCTTTCAATTCTTTTTTGATTAATTTTATTATTAAAATATTTTAAACCAATGTAACGCTATGAGAAAAATTTTGTTCTTCGCCTCCATTCTTCGCGGATAGTTCAGAGAGGATTCGTTCCCGTTTCGATCTCTGTCAGAAAGTTGCTGAGACTTTAGTTCCCAAATGGTTCTTCGAGAGACAGTTCCTTAGACTTTTGCTTCCGTGTTGTTCTTTGCCAAAACGTTCCAGAGACTATTGTTCCCAGTTTATTCTCTTAGAAGTATTCTCGAAAGTAAAGATAGCCATGCCCTTCAGGAACTAGGTCTCTACCCGAATCCAGTCACAGTGTCCTGGGAATTGGAGGATTGCGAGATTCGTGCGCTTTAACCAGAGATCGAATTCGGTTCCTACAGAGTGGTGGTATATACCATTAACATCTCATCTACAACAGATGTCAGAGATGCCTTCCAAAAAGTAGATTGGAATAGCAAACAGAAAGTATTTTGTGCTTCACTTGCATACGCTTACATTGCCCTTACGCTTTGATGAAAGTGACAGTATTTTTGTAAAAATATCTGGCATAATCACAACCCTAGTCAACTCTTGTATACATTCATACCTACATATGTACGTGCATAAGGTAGATAAAGCAAAGTCATTTATCTGCTCTGCTATTTTCGCATTAATGGACTCTCCCTACTGTAACCATAAAATTCACTTTAGTCCAACAAAAATTTAGTAAAGCAAAGCATAGAGGAGATTGCAGAGCTGATAAAGTAATCACATTATTGCACGTTGCATGCACCAGTGTGGAACAAGCAAATCAAAGTCGTAACCAAAAATAGCAATACTAATACAGATTCTGCGACAAGCAACTAGCTGTCAAAGTGGCAAAGCTTATGGTAGCTAAGCAGCAGAGGTATATGATAGACTGGCAGATAAAAGTGAAATACGAAAAGCAACCGAGATCTACATAAAAATACTTAGATAGTCTGACAAACAGTTAGACAGCGCCATAAATGAAATTGACGCACTGTTGGCAATAAAAAGCGAACCAATAGATTGGAGAAGAGCGCATAAAAAATACATACAAAACCTTACATTTACATAGCCAGACGACATTGGTTGGCCGCAGTGAAAACACGATGGCGCTGTTTTGAAAACCATCACGAAATTGTAGAGAGAAAAAAAAAAAGAAATTCATAGCAGTTGCAGTGCAGTGGTGCGCGTAGTAAAATTCAAATCAGGCAAGGAGCACAGAGCGCGTAGAGTTCACTTGGCTGTCAATGCTCATGCATACATACATATATGGAAATTGAGCCAGCATTTGAACATTTTGGGTTCAAAGCAAATGTCAAACTGTCGACGATTCTATATGTAAGCGTAACCAAAAAAAAAAAACAAACCGAGTATAGTAGAAGTGAAATAGACCGCACGATAAAAAAATTCGACGTTTTTGCTACCAAAATAAGAGAGTTTTAACGGAGTAAATATGGCGTAGCTGAGCCAAATTTATGAAAAAGACAACACACAAAATTATGACCCAAGAAGACTTTAACACACGAACTTTTCTAGCATATAAAATGAAAAATTGCTACATAAGTGGGCAGTTCACCTTAATGATACAACGATCTGGAAGTTGAAATGATCCAGTTTTCCACTGGCTTAGAATTAACAACCATGGCTCTTACTGACAGGATTTTTTATCCCAAAACGCAGACGCTCCTCTCATTCTTAACGTTAAGTTTTCAATACTTTTGTGCTCTAACAGAACGTTGTTCGTATTCAGGGACCGTAACAGCTATAAGCGATATCGAAAAAATCTTGTTTTACAATTAAATAACGCACGGTAATGCCTTGTTCACATTATAGTATAGCTTGCTGCCATTTTAAGCTCTCCTGAACGAAAAATAAAAATAAAAATCTCAACAAGTAAATATTATTCAGCGAGCAAACATTGAACTCATGAAATAATTCTTAAATTTTATGAAAAAGATGGAAATTATAAAATTTAGGTTTATTGCACCAATGAATAGATCTTTAGAAGCCGGACCATTTTCTTATACTACGTCATATATTTCCGGAAACTCCTTCATGTTGGTGTTTTCGAAACAAATTTGCACCCACAATAGTTATTGGTGGTCCCTGTTCCTATTTGCTCCTTTCTGAAAACGTTCTCGATACTTTCGTTCTCAATTTCTTCTCATTGGAAACGTTCTTAAAAATTTTGTTCTTTTTATGTTCGAGAACGTTCCTGAACCATTTGTTCTCATTATGTTCCGATTCAAACTGCTCTCAATACTTTTTCCCGTTCGGTTTTTTTTTGGTGGGAACGTTCTGGACATTACATTTTGTTCTCTTGCACAACTAAACCAAAACCGGAACGCGTTCTAGGTGCCTGATAAAAATAATATTTTGGAACTAAAATTTAAACATTTTTAACTTTTTAATTATAATATATAAGTACAATATTACAAAAAAAAGGTGGCAACTCTCATCTCCTAATGGCTGTTTTATTTCATAAACATATTGCATTTTTTACATTTTTAAATTTTGTAAAATCGAAAATAGGTAAGTGACAACAATACACTTTCTTTTAGTACCCATGAGTAGCAATATTGCTTCCTAATTTTCTAAACAATAAATTAAATAAATATGTATACAATGGAAAATGGGTGGCAACCTTATATTTCTGAATTGGTTTTTTTTTATTTGAAGAAGTTTTCCGCTTGCAAACAGTTTTAATCCCAAATAAAAGACAAGGTATTTGAGGAAACCTAAGATCAGTATATGGAAGGGCTAATGCAAGAGGTAAAACATTATACTAAATAAAACGAGCTAAAATGAGACTATGTTGAGAAACTAAATAATTTTTTTATTTTTTTTTTTAGACTGATCGAACTGCTCTACCTTACTATTCAACGCCACCCATAGCTAAACGGCTACTATGCAGTTAATTTTGGGTTTTCTTTTTTCGAATAGACATTTCACAGAAAACTGTTACAGCTTCACTTTTATGTAACTAACAGCATTATGAATTTTTTTCGTTTCGTTATAAGCGTCCAATCTAAGTGACTACTAATTGTGTCCCTGTCGCATAAAATTATTGGAAATTGTGGTGCTAATAACTGAAGTGTGTTTCCCACCATTCCCTTTTCCTTTTTTTGGCTTTTTCGCTTTACACTCCAGTCAGTGAGTTAGCAACTTCGGCAGTTAGTTGCGCGTTGTTTTGTCATTTGTACACACATAAATATATTTCTGTAGAACGAATAGTGCAGTTAGGCAGGCAGAATGGCAATTTATGCATGTATGCGCGTGTTTGTGTGTTACCATACTTTTGCCCATATACAGCAAGAAACTTTTAATGACTTTGTAAATGTTTCCAACACTATACATACAAAATAACTTTTGCAATCATTAACGTTTACTGCAGCCCTACAAAGTTCCATTGAATTGTATTTTTTTTTCTTCGCCGTAACACCTTTTTCCAGCGAAAATTTAGTATCGCACTATTTGAATTTATACCAACTGCAATTACATACATACATATGTATGTATATGAGCGAAACTATGGAGCATGTGGATCTGCATATCGTCGTCTCAGAAAACGGATGTCGAATGTTACAAAACACGGTTTTGAGAAAATTGACTTTGAAGTTTAAGGTCGAATTAATCCGAAACTGTACGGTAGATTTTTGTAACTTTTGAAGGAGACGTAGTTGGTGTTATTAGTTTTGATTTCCCATATTTTTACATTTAATATCTCTTAACGTTAATGAGAAAATTTACTTTTCATTCCGTATACATTTGTCGTAAGTAGCGTTTACTCACCACTTTGTTTTGTCCACAGAACATACGACAATAGTAAAGTATCTATTTCAACGACGATGGTATAATTTGATGAAAAAAACAGACATATTTATTAAATAATGATTACTTATTAGAAAAAACATAACAAAAACATAATCATGTATTTAATAAAAAAAATCTGTACATCTCTTATGCTGTAAATATGTTACGAACATACGTTTTCTTTATATAAAAACAAAAAACAATACTTAAATTCAGTCTTTTGTACATTTTTATTTCTTTCATTTCATTGGAGACTCAGTGCAAGCTAAAATTTAAAAATTTAAAATTTTAAAATTAGTTACTTAGTTTAATTTTCAATTTTAATTGTATCGTTATAGTAGAGGACCATCCAATTGTCGTAAGTTCAAAGTTTTGCGATACATACGACAAATGTTTTATGATTAAAAAAAGATTACGTTTGTATGGGAATTTGTCGTATGTGACGCATTTTCAGCACATACAACAAAAGGCATACCCAATCATTAATATTATGTAACATACGACAAAATGCGCACGAAATATCTCAAAAACTAATGGAGATATAAAAAAATGGATTGCAGAAATCGAAAGAGCATGTCTAACTTAGTAAATCTGCATCAAAATCCCAAAATCGTCATTTTGCACATTCGTCATCCGTTTTCTGAGGCGACGATATGCAGTGCAAAATGGTGCGCTCAACGTATGCTTCAAATTCATTGTCCAACGCGCTGCATGTGTGCAAGCTACGAGTATGTTCGTGGCGCATTATGTGGTTCTAAATGATTTTGACATTTATGCGTTATTTAATGCCATTTAATCTATACTCACTCGCACAAATTTACTTCGCCAGCTCATTTTTGCTATACATATTTATTTCCTAATTTTAACCAGTTATTCGTACTGCACTGCACACAATTAAATTTGTAATTTCTGCCATTGTTGCTAAATACCAAATCAACGCTCATTAGTTGCGCCCGCTTTTTTTTGGTGGTATCGCAACTAACCAGCTGTGATTGCATTTGTTGGTTTAAAGTTAATTATCGCTGTTTCCAGAGCTGGCGTTAATTCATTTGATCCAATAAAGCGCACAGAAATTAAAAGAGTTTACAAAATTGTGGTTTTCATTTCGGCATTAAAAAATAAAAATCAAAAATAATCGGGAATCCTTGTGAATTAATAATAATATTTTTTGGCTCAAAATGAAATTTGGTAGAGTCATAAGGAATGAGAGAAATTTTGAATGGTAAAATGGTAGTGGTTGGAAAAAGTCGTACAACAATATTTTCACTGTCTTTTTTTTTTTGATTAATAAATTTAAAAAAATTCTATTTTGAGATTTCAAACTGAGGTGCCTAAAAGAATGTGACATCACATTATCTGCCCTTCATAAAATAGCAAAGTATTACATAATCCCATATAACTACCTAAAACAATTTTGGAACATACTTTGTATGGCAGAAAATGCAAAAAATATCAAAAATTACAAAGTTTGAAATTTTTATGACCGCTGTGGTGTAGTGATGTTGAATTGGAACTGAAATATTTATCACAATATAGATGTCAGAGGAAAGCGGTTTAAAAAAGTTGTAGTTTGAAAAAATTTATAATTGGGTTGCCACCCTTTGTGTCAAACGAAAGAGTGTTAAGAAATCTTTAGTTTGAACATATAAAATTTATTTGTGATGTTTGAGGTGGGTTGCCACCTGTTTAAAATTTAAGTTCAGTTCACATTATTATTGAGTTGATTGTATCATTACAAAATGAGTATCAATGGAAATGGTTTTGAAAAGTATTAAATTCTAAAGAACTTGCGGGAGTGTGGCCACCTGTTTAAAAAATCAAATTCAACTTCAAATAAGGGAATTAGGTAATAAGCATATGTTTCACAATATAGGTGGTGAAAATGGTTTAAGAAGGTTGTAGCTTTAAAATATATTTAAGAGGTTTTCCACCTGTTTAAAGAGTCATATTCAAATTATCTAATAAGTTTAATTAATTATTATAATATGGATATCAATCGGAGTGGTTTTGAAAAAGGCTTTTTTTCTAATCTACATGTAGAAGCGTTGCCATCTGTTAGAAAACCAAATTCAGCTTGCATTAAAGGATTAGATAATTAAAATATGGGTGTCAGATGAAAGAGATGTAAAGAGGGTTTAGTTTTAAAATATTTTGAAGACAGTTCGAAGAGAAGAATGTGAAAATCTTTATGTTTCTGAATGAGGTAAAGTATTTTGATTAATACGCCGCAATAAAATTGACAACTTTTGCGTTTCGTTGAAATAAATTACACCTGAGCAAACTACATATTTCATTATAAAAAAGATCCCAATATTTTTACACCGGAGCGCACTTGTGAACAGGGTATTATAACTTTTTTCGCAAAATGGTGGTTTGCAACTAAAGGAATCGAGATAGATGGCGTATGAGCAACATTTTTCGCCAAGTTGTTGCAAATGTCACATTTGTTGCAATATTTGCCACCTTACAGCTGATTACTTTTGTATTTTCTTGCGACAAAATTGCCACATTACCATATTATTCAAGCTCGCAATTATTGCAAAGTCAAAGTCGCGAAATACTTTTTATCGTCCTCGAATAATTCAAGAATATCAGTTAGGGCTGTTTTGTAATATATTTGTAAAAACTTTTATTTTTTTTTAATTATGCACAGCATTTTGAAAAAAAAAATCTACCTTTGAAATCAGGCATTGCGATAGGTCCTTCATACAATTTTGTTCGCAACGTTGCCATTTTGCTGAAAATTCCACTTTTTGACATTTCATGAATCGCACTATGATAAGTATTTTAATATTCCTCGGAATATTGTCAGAACATTCTACTGTTTGGCATTAAAGTAAGCAAAATATTTTGCATACATCGGTAAAGAGTTTACAACAAAAATCCTATCGACACAATGTGTCGTTAAACAGCCGGCTGAAAGGCTTGCGGCATAATAATTGTATGGACGAAAATAATTTCGTTGAACATTTGTTGCACCTCACCGACAGCAATAGTGGTCGTGTATTTTTGTGCATTAAAATGTACACTGCTTTGTGAATGGCACATGCAGCATATACACTTGTGTTCAGCTGATTAAGTTAAATTGCATTTTGAGCAGTTTTGATAATTTTTCTTTTGTTTATTTAATGTTTATAATTTTTTATAAAAGTCTAGCAAATTAGTTACATAACCAGAATCACATAAATCCACATTTTAAACTTCTTACAAAAATTTTAAAAATTTTACAAACTTGAAAAATTACACCCACAAATTTTAAACTTTTTTATTAGAACTTTTTAGAAAATTTCGAGGTATGTAGTTTTATAGCCCATTAAATTTCAGTAGGTGAAAATGCAAATTTTAAAACGTTAGAAGATCGTGTTGATTTTTAATAATTTGTATACGGAGTGCTAGGCATTTCCCTCTCTAAATGGAAGAAAATGCTCAACACCGTCAACCAAAAATAATTATAAAAAATCAACGCAATTTTCCAGCGTCTTGAAATTTGCACTTAAACCTACTAAAATTTAATATAAAACTATAAAACGGCATACCTAAATTTAAAAAAAAAATTAATCAAAAAGTTTATTATTTTGGGGGCTAATTGTTGTTGCTTGAATTTTTACAATTTTTGCAAGAAGTTTGGATTTATAGGTTGCTGGCTATTAACTAACGTGCTACACTTTTATAAAAAAAATTATAATCACTAAATAAACAAAAGAAAAATAGCCAAAACTGGTAAAAATGTCACTTAACTTAATCAGCTGACCACAAGGGTACTTATATATTTATGTATGTAGTTGTGTATGTTTTTAGCCCGACTGGCACGGCACGGCAGCTTAATTGGCTACAACGCTAGCTAATGTCAGCAATTATCGCGTAAATTGCAAGTTAATTAATTGGTTTGATATGAAATGCAATGAAAAGGAATGGAAAACTTCACCAGAGGATAGGTACATAGGTACGTGACAAACTGTGGATTGAAAAACGCGGAGAAGGAGAACTAAATATTGTTGATAAAAAGTAGTAAATCACCAAAGGTGACAAAATAAAAGGTGTTAAAATACATTGGAGCAAATATACAATGAAGCTATCTAAATGCAGACGCGATAAAACAACTGCGATAACCATTAAATTTAATAAGTGTATGCATTTTAGTTAAAAAGTAAATAGTACTACTAATAAGAAAATAAATTGAAAATGCCACAAGATAAATTTCAAACAAAGCCTTTGAAGGAGGTAGTTGGAAACTTAAAACATCAAAACGAACTAAAAACAATACAGATGATTATACATTAGGGTGGTCCAAAATAAGTAAAGTCGGAATTTTTATGCTCTCACGCCCTACGATTGTTCTATACCGAAAAAAGTATACCCTAATTTTTTTTATTTTGAAATCAAAAAATATTTAGAGGCCGCTCAAAGCTTTCCATGTATTTTATATGGGGGGGAAAAAAACTTTTCGTACAAATGGTACAGAATAGTTAAAAATCAATATTTTTCTACCAGAAAACACTGTTTATCTGCAAGAGATTCCCAATAATAATACCCAATTTTTTCATCGCAACTATAATTCATAGATCCGCCAAAAACCCACAAAAGCCCCGAAAAATGCAATAACACGACCAATAAAATATCGTTAGGATTAAGAAATGGTTAAATAGACAATTCAGTATATATAACTGGAAGTCTCCTGAAGAGAACCAGAGTTTTCCGATCGAAAATATTGATTTTCAAGGATTCTATACCATTTCTACGAATAATTGTATTTTTCCCATACATGTAAAACTTTGAGCGCTTTGAGCGACCTGTAAATATTTTTTGATCTCAAAATAGGAAAATAGGGGTATATTTTTTTTTTTGTATATAGAACAATCCGAGGCGGTGAGAGCATCACAATTCCGATTTTACTGTTTTTGGACCACCCTAATGTACACATGTACAATTTTTTGGATAGATGGCAACCCTAACAACAAAAGTATTTTCAAAATAAAGCCTTTATAAAACTCCATATAACTTTTGTATAATTTAACTAAATACGATTTGCAAACAGTTGGCAACCCTCTCTTTAAGTATTTTTAAACTAAAACTTTTGATATCTCTTTCGTTTGACATTGTGACACATGTTTTAATTAACTGATAAATTATGTAAATTGAATTTGACTTTTTAAACAAGTGGCAACGCTTCCACATATGTATACTTCAAAAATAAAGCCTTTCTAAACGCATATCAATTGATAACCATATATGAATAATTCTTTTGACGTATTTAATAATTTGAAATTAAGTTTTTTAGCAGGTAGCAACCCTTTTCAAACACTTAAAAAATATTCTAAATGTTCGAACAAAAGATTACTTAAAGTTCTTTCATTTGGCATTCGAATTTTATTATTTCACATAGCATGTTACGCATACATATGTATGTATGTAAGTTGACTTGACGTTTCAAACCGGGGGGCAACCCCCGCCAACACCAGATGGTTTCTTCATATGAAACTGCAAATTTTTCGTAAAGGAAAAGGAAATTAAAATTTAGTGAGGTGCCTAGCTGCATATGTACATATTTACATACATATGTACTTGCAGTGGCAGCTTCATTGAGGTTACCAAAACACTTACCAACATACGGTCATATGTATGTATTAATTTTGCAACCCTCCATAAACTTTCAGTAAAAATTCTATTTTTAACACCAAAAACTTTTTACTGCCTTAAAGCGACGAAATATGCCACATCCAGTCGTTAAATCAAGTTTGCAACTTTTGTGCGGAAATTCTCAAAACTAAAAAAGACAACCGAAAAAAATTGCAAAAAATCCGTGTGTCAGCATGCCTGTGCGCCTAGGTGTGACTGTCGTTGATTGTGGATGCTTTTATTTCACCATTATTTGCATATTTGCGGTGTGCGCACATGTGACACCCTTGGACGTAGCATTACATACATACATACATACATACTCGTATTTAACGCCACAAAGCACATTTACTTTTGGGACTTCCAGCTGTGCTTTTGGTTGCCTGCCATGTGTGCCTGTAGCGGGATCTCATTTTTCAACAAGTCTACCACTGATTTAATTAATTTTTCATACAGAGCATCAACGTTATGTCATGACATGGTTGCTGGGTCATCATGCAGTTAAATGTAATTAAAATTTATATATGTATTTATTTTTATTTATTTTTTTATCTGACGAATGCAAAAGCAGGAGTGTATGTATAAGGGTGATTGACTAGGTTTTTCGCAACCGGTTTCAATATTTTTAGGCGTTTTTTTTTTAATCTTGATTTTTCGAATATTTAGTTTGTTTATGAAATCTGACTATGTTGTCGTCATACTCATGATGAGCGGAACTCGTCTAAAAGTGGACACAGGAAAAGGGCAGCTTCAAGGATCTTAGATGAGCCGATATGTAAGTAGGCATGTAAAGAGGTGGGTAGCGGCGCCGGGGCATTTTATACAAATTGAACTGAACAGTTAACCAGCTACAGTATTCACGCCGCAACTGGAGCTTACTTGTAATCCAAATTCCAAATTCCTCGAACTTATTTTTTTTTTACTGCCTACCAAATTAAAGCTTTATCTATTTTTAGCATTTATGTCGTAATTTTGGTCGTGATTTCTGACTAACATTTTGTTTTTCTGTAGAGAAATTATGTCAAATAGAAACGATTGTTTCTTAATTTCAAAATGGGGGAATAATTCGCAGACCGGTTTTTGAAAAAAAAAACGAATAATCGAACACCCTAGTATATAGTAGATGAACGCTTCGAGGATTTTCAATTGTTTGCATGCAGTCGAAATTGCATTGACAGATGATAAATTTAAATAGTAAAATACCAATTGCAAAACGAATGTATGGGTATTTTTATATACAGAAAGTTTTGTAAGTCAGTGCCCTTCTGAATAAAAGTTTTTTTTTTTTCGTCCATGAATGTTTTATTTCTCAACATAGCCTCTTCTTAGCTCAATAAATTTAGTCTTGCATTTTTTTCATTTTCATACTTTTCAAATAATTGGCCCTCAAAATTAGCGATGTTGCTGTGATGGTCTCTTCATTTGACCTAATGCTCTTACAAATGGCCCACTTCTTCGGATTTGCAAACAGAAAATTGTTGCAGGGAGCTAACTCTGGGTAACATGCGGGATAAGGAGCTATTCTTAATCTATATGGAGTCGTTCTGTTGGTGAAAGTGCACGTTATTGTTCTACAAATGCTGTCGTTTTTGCCTCAAATCTATTTTGGATCTGTCCAACAGCCCAGAATACTCGACTGTGATTTCATCAATTCATCCACGGTTGCGAAGCGGCGCGCAGTTTTTCTATCTGATGTCAGAATTTTTTAAAAGGACTTTCAAATTTTAAAAACAAGAGTAATTCAAAAAATTATTTCAAAAAATGTTGTGTAAAGTAGAAAAACAATACAGATACCAAATGAAAGAGAAAATTCTGTGGAGCTAAAAAAAAACTTTGAAAGTCTTTTAAAAAAATCCTGACGTCAAAGAGAAAAACTAAAAACGAAGTATTATTACTTTTGGTTCCTAGTTTCGAGAATATATTGATTTTTTGTGTGTAAAATTGCCTGGCGCATAGTCTTTTAAGACTTCCGGGAGTTTAAGCTTAAAAGGTCTACATAAAAATGCCTTAAAATTGTATTAACGGAATCAGAATACTAAATGAGAGAGAGCAAGTATATACTAATTTGAAATCGTTCTAGCTCGCGTAAAGCTTAATATTTTTCACATATTTTGGCGGAAGTCTTAAAATATAATTAACTTTATAATTCTGGTGGAAAACCGTAACTTTTTTTTTTTGTGTGGCACCCTAATGTACTTCCATACATATGTATACATGTATGTATTTGCAAAAAAGTTTTTATTATTTTCGCACTCATCAAAATATTTTCCATTTTAGCAGTTGTTTGAAGTTTCAATTCTCTGTCCACCGCACGATGCGTTATTTTTTTTATGGAAATCAATAATGAACGTCCGCGTATATTTTTGATGCATGCAACAATATGATATTTTTTGTCTTTTGCTTTTTGTTGTTTTTCTTTTTTTTTATATGCACGTCATTGAAAAGAATCAATAAAGGATCGCTCATATGACATACATATACATACATACATATATGTATTATTAAAATATTTCCATTTCATTTGCAGCATCGTTATTCGTGGTTTATCAAAATTGATGCAAGAAAAAGTTTCACTTCCCATAAATAACATTCGCATTGGCGAATTGTTTTTACGAAATTTAGATTTTATGTTTAACATCTGTATGCGTCAATAATTATTAAATGCAATTTCACATGCATATGAGACCAACCGCGCATGCATTACCTTCGTGTATGTATGTATGTATTAGTCAAAAGCTTATACATTTGTACGTATGTATGAGTAGGAAATATGCTTGTAATTCTTTAATTCACATTTACTGGTAATAATTATGGTAGTAAATCTCATTTTTACGTTGCAAATTACGATTTGCTACATTGCATTGAAAATCCGATATTTACATTTAAATGCTTAAATAGAAGCTAAATAAAATCAATGCAGTAAAAGGTATTTATGTTGTACAATAAAATAGTCGACATGTAAATTATAAACCTTAATGAGATAATGAAAAAGTGCATTAAAAATAAGTAAAATCTTTTTATTAATACATTTTCAATGAAAGCAATAATTGAATATTTCTACAATTTCCATAGGGTGGAAAACTGTTTTTAGTGAAAAGGATGAACCCGCACCCCCACTCGATGACGACGAAAGCGAGGTCCTACTGCTTGACGATGAAAAGATGCGCATGCAAATACGCGACTCAAGAACAATAAAGCTGCTGGGAGGAAGAACGCCTTCTCCCTCTGCGATGAAAAGACCACAGAAGATCAACGACTGGTAACTATGCTTGGTCGGACTAGGGCTCGCTGAAATGCAGTAACTTCCTTAGTAGCGGAACGTAGCGAGCGAGAACAAAATAAGTTTGTTTGATCGATCACAGAATGGTATTGTCTAGAAATTTTTATCGAAAATGAGTTCAGGTCGATAAATAAATTTCCAAACAACACCACTCCGTAACTATCAAAATATACAAATCTGTAAAAATGCACCAATCGCGTGAGTTGAACTTGATTCAAAGAGAACGTTTGAGAAGGCACTTATATCTTGTGGCTGTAGCTGAATGCGCTGAGAGCGCTTGCTGTTAATTGTAAACTCTCTGGAGAGTCCGGGTGGCAAAATTTGCACTTTCAAATTATGGCTGCCTTGGGAAGATTCAGTAAGGATTCGACAGAAACAGTTATTTTACTCTTATTAATTACTTAGATGAAAATAAATCCACAGGTGGTTATCTATACCTTTAATAAAAGTGCGACGGGCCGATAACTGTACATTATAGATATTAAAGAAAATTAATGAATGGGGGTCTTTATTAAAGCGACAGAATCCAAATCAATATATTTTAGAATCATCGTCAGTCGGTCTGCCTGCATATTTGTACGCTCATCACTCGAAGACAAATGCATGGAATCGGTATGCAGTTTCCACCGGCATATTGCTTGAGATCTAACTTAAAATATAGAAAAAATTAACAATACAGACTTGCCACCGGTTTGAAAATTGCAGTTTAGGTAAATTGATAAGATAAATTAAATATTACAAAATATAGCTGTTAAAAGAAAGAGGGTTAAGAAGGCTTACAGCCGAAAAAATGTGGAAGGCTACCAGCTGTTTGAAAATTACAATTTACTTTAATTAATAAGATAAATTAAATATTGCAATATGGGTATTAAACTAAAAGTTTTGGGAAAATTTACTACCGAAAATACTTTTGAGGGGGGGTTGCCACCTGTTTGAAGAATCTTATTCGTTTGAAGTGACAAAATAAATGAAATATTACAATATTGCTGTTAAACTAACAAGTAATTTTTAGCAAAAAAAAACGACTTAAAAAAATATATATATATATCTATATATTTCATGATCCAATGATCGGATCTAAACCAAATTAGGATGGGACCACCTCTGCGACACTACCTTTCCGTTGCAAAAAGAATTATTGAAATCGGTTGACGTGGTGCAAAGTTATGCGGTAACATATATAAAAAAAAAATATTCCGACGAACTGATAACCTCCTCCTTTTTTGGAAGTCGGTTAAAAAGGTTTACGAAATTTTACTGTCGAACATATATTTGAATCGGGTTGGAACCTATTTGAAAAATTGAATTCAGTTAAATTGATAAGATTAGGTAAATATTTAATTAGTGCACCTTTGAAGAATGAGCGCGATATGTAGACTCGAGTTAAAAGATAATAAATTAAATTTCCAGGAGAAAGTCGATACCTTACCTACTTTTTAAATAAAAATGTATTAACTAACACCCACATTTAAAATAAAATAAAGAATCATGTATAAGTCGAAATTTTTTTTGAAAATCTCCCTTCATAAAGCTCTTCATCTCTATTATATTTTTTATGAATGAGGCCATAAAAGTTTCTATAAAAACCACAATAACCGATCGACAGATTTTGACAAATGACAATTCTCACGATAAACCCTAGGGTTCTCACTGGGTCAAGTTGCTAGGGTACTACTGTTCAAGAGTAAGGGTTGCCAACTTCGATTCTCTGACAAAGACACAATTCCGCCTCCTGTCGGATTGGTAACAATTAAATATACATACATGTCGATGCTCCTCGGCAATAACGATGCAATTCAAAATTCAAAAAATAAAATTCCTTACTCTGTTAAGTAGACCTTCGATGCACATATGTACATATAGATATAGCATTGTTAACTGCAAACTAAGCTTCTTTTAAATTTCATACAAATACGGCTTTAACTTTAAATCCCTTATATGTAGTATGTTTTATTTCATACAAATATGTTGCTTTTTCTACCATTTCATGCACCAAATCCGCGTACTTGTCAGCTATTTTTCTTCGTTGAAGCAGCAGCAGCAGCTGTCAGCTGCAAGAACAGTTTTTTCATCGACTACTTCATTCACTTTTAAATTGCCACTAATTGAATTGCATCTATGTATATACGCATACATACATACACTCATACGTATGTATTTATGTATGACCATACTGCTACCATTACTAAGTATCTATGTCTGTAAGCACATCCATATGTTCTTTGAATCGTAGCGCTGGGAAAAGTTTTAACCTCTACACATGCACACACACACAGGATTTTTTTTCCTTTTTAATTTATTCGCAGAGATTTTCTTTGTCGCCTTTGGCCCACTTTTCGCTTTCACTGTCGCTATCATCCATTTTGTTGAAGATTCAGCATTCTTTTCAGTTTTTTTAATCCGTGTTGCAGCCTTTTTGTGTTCATGTCTTAAATGATTTTCTTCTTCATGCAACTGACTAGTAGTATTGTTTTTGTTGCAGGCATTGCATTTTTGCTGAGAGTGCGAATGCACATATGTACATATGTACATGCATATGTATGCGGATGTGCATGTGTATACGCAAGCGATAAGTGTTGCTGACATTTCAAGAAATGTCTGGGGTAGCGAGAAAAAATTATTATGCGTGTGGATGTGCATTGATACATATGTACATATGGATGTAAGTGAAGGTGGTACAAATTGAATTTCGTATGCAACCTCAAAATAGGACGTTGAAAAAGAAAGTGCACAATTTCGCGAGCAGATGTCGTTAATATGCTCAGGAGTTTATGCAGGTATATATGTATATACATACATACATTAGGGTGCATGACCAAAAATAGTTGCGGTTTTTATCATCAGTATTACAAAATTTATTAGATTTTAAAACTTCCGATAAAATATTTCGGTAAATTATAAAAATTTACATAAACTAGACTGATTTTGATTACGATATTCGTGCAACATGGCGTATGAGTAACATAATTGTCATTGCTGTTAAATAGTGTAAATAATTCATAAGCAAAAGTAGTGAAACGGGTACACTAATATAAAGGGCATTTTAAGTTTGAGTCAATCTTTAGTGTGCCCTCGACACTTTATAGCAGCAAAAATTCTTTCCCGCATCGAATTTGGCAGTATTGAGCCGTTTTATAACTTTTGCACGAGCCTAAGACAGAATTGAATGAGACAATTTAGGATTTATTTAGTTCACATGTTCTATAGGATTAAGATCCGTGGAACTTAAGATTCGTTCGTGTTTGAAATATTCTCTTACCTGTTTGTATAGAAAGGTGAAAAGGTCTCAATATTCTTGGTAAGATTCTTATTTAACACCAGAAGTGTTTCTTGCGATCTTCGCCCTATAAAATAATGCAGAATACTCTTGAAAAGAGGGGCTAACAAAAGAGGTTTATTGTAGATTGGCGTTAGGCTTGATAACTCCCTCATATGTATGTGTGTGTGAAGAGAAGGATAAGCTCGTTCCGTAAGCGATCTTTTCCAACAGGAATAAAGTAGACGTTTCTGAGGATTGCTTAGTAGGCGTAGCCTGAAATTATCCATCACAGCTGAGTTAACCCTGTTAGTAGTGCATACGTGAACCAAATTTTGTAGGTTCCTCAGAATTCAATAAACACAGGCCTTTGTCTTCTATTAAGCTATTTGTCTGGTCGGTAAGAACAATATAACCTATGTGGAGAAGCGCAGGGCAGAGAGACGTCAGTGTCAGAAAGGCGTGAGTGTGAAGAACTTGAAATGTTGGCAGGCGGAAATGTGGTCCGAAAAATCTAGTTAAAAAATTAGGTAACAATTAAACGGTTTCAGGAGCTGAAGATGGAAATTTGATAAGAGACATCCAGATTACACTTGCGATATCAAACGATCAGTTGTTAGCATTGTTGAATGGTTATGCAGTTAGCAGATTTGATTAAGAAGGACCCAGGTGACTGAGACTTGAAAACAACAATGCCCTCGTTTCCGATGGTATCTCGGCCCGATAATTTCTGGTGAATATTTGTATCGATTTGGTTATCAATATTTTTATTAATTTCGAGTTTGTTATTGTTAATGATATCAAATTATTTGTATCGATTTTGCTATCGATACTGTTATTGATGTTTTTATCGATTTGTTATCAATATTTTTAACTGATTTTGTTGTCGCTATTTTTTATCGATTTTGTTATCCATATTTTTTATCGATTTGGGTATCGATATTTTTATCGATTTGATTATCGATAATTTAATCAAATTTGTTATCGGTTTTGCTATCTATTTTGATATCGATATTTTGATCAATTTTATTATCGATATTGCTATCGATTTTTTTATGGATGTTGTTATCGATATTTTTTATCGATTTTTTCCGATATTTTTTATCGAATTTGGCATCGATGTTTTTATCGATTTAGTTATCGATATTTTAATAGATTTTGTTATCGATATTTTTATTTATTTTGTTATCGTTTCTTGTTATTGATATTTCTATCGATTTTGATATCGAAACTTTTTATTGATTTGGTAATCGAATCGAATTTTCAATCTACATTTTTTTTCGAATTTGTTATCGATAACTTTATCTGTTTTTATCGATATTTTGTTATTTTATCGATAGTAACATATCGATTTTGTTATCGATACACATGATCTGACATCATATGACAGAACATCACATGATATGACATCATTTGGCATGAAATAACATCCCATCACGTCATTTCACATTATATAACGTAATCGTACCTGACATCATCTAGGAGAATATGTAGATGAAGAAAAAGATAGAAGCAAAGATATAAAAGACAAAAACAAAGATGTAAGCTAGATATGTAACGTAAGTTTCACTTCCCCAGTGTAGCCTAGGCGCACTTACTTTTTTATTTAATAAAAGTTGGTTGACTTTCAAAACTTTTCCTTTTATGCAGAATTGTTTCTAAACCATCCCCTTTACTATAATTTTAATCAGTCTTCTTTAAGTTCTCTTTCCACCATTTACTCTCGATTTTCTCAGTCTTCATGTTTTAAGATTTCACTCTCGTAAACGCACCTTCACTCAGCTCTGCCGGGGTAGATTTAAGACTTTAATGCACTCGTGCATTACTCCCTCACATAAAATTACTACACAGAACTTTTTTTTTTATTTATTTTTGCATTTTGCGTTGATTGTAATTGCCCGGGGGAGAATCCAAAAAAAAATTAGCTAAATGCGCATTCAGTTCAAAAGAATAGTGCAGTGCATGTACATCAGTGTGCAGATTCATACAATGTGCATTTTGCATACACAAATACATATGTATGTATATGGATGTATTGCATACACCTACAACGTTGGGTATACACTTATATACAAATTTATTTGAAATATGCATTCTATATGCATGTGTGTATGTATGTATGTATATGAATACTTTCACGCTCGCATCTATACACGCCCATATTAGCTTCATTTCGGAAATTGTCGAGCAGCGACAATGACAAAACCAAAATCAAAACAGTACAAGCATGGGCCCATACACGGCCCATACACGGGTACGGCTAACAAAAGCACGAATAAAACAGCAGCCAAACAAAATGTGAATTCAAAACGCACACACGTGCACGTATTTATTACGAGTATGCACATACAATTCCATTTTCAAAGGCACACGTTTTATTTCGCTTAGGCGAGCAGAAAATGTCGCGCAGCTCAAATTCACCCATATCCATATAGTCATGACAAAAAAGTCTTACCAAGCAACCAAACAATACCAGCGTTTCGTCATCCTCGCCCTTTCTACTTTCTCCTATGTAGTAAACATTCACATCTTTTTCGCCTTTCGCATTCACTTCAAATGTGTTCACCGCCGCCTCTTAACCCTCTCGCCTTGTAGGCCGCGTGCCGCATTGCAATCACGTAAATCTTAACATTTTATGTTTTCTGGCGCTATCTGCTTGTTTTCTTCGAAGCGCCTAACAACAAAGTACACGTATGTACGTGCATACATACATACCCTGCAGGGAAATCATCAGCTAGTGAAATAAATTTCTGGTTCAGAATTAGTAAGACATCGATGATTTCGAACAACTCGCCATAAGCAATATCGGTTTTTGAAATTTCGTAGTGCTAAGTTTAAAAGGCACATTTCGGATGTGGCGTCTCGCGAAAATTATAGCTTACGGTTCTGGTGGCGTAGGTCCGCCTTATTCAAAAGCTAAGATCAATTGATTAAAAGGTTGACTAAAATAGTACACCAATGGGGGTATCAAGTGCAAGGCGTTCTAAAATGATTTATTTCCAAATAATCTTAAAGAGAGTTGCCACCTATTCAAAAATTAAAAATCAATTTACTTAACAAATGAAATATATGTGGGTATCAGAAAAGTTTCTTTTTTCGAAAATGGGTTTTGATAGGGTTGCCGCCTGTTTATTGGATTCAAATACGACAATCAAATCAACGAGAGATTCAGAGACATTTTTGACGAAGGCTACCAGCTGGTTAGATATTCAAAATCAATTTGCTTAACAAGTTAAGTGGAGTTTATGTGGGTATCAAATGAAAGAGATTTAAGAAAACTTTTTTTCGAAAATAGTTTTTGAGTTCAAAAATGCCAACTGTTTAAAAAAAAAGTAAAAATAAATTTAATTATAAAGTAAACGAAATAATTTGGGTTTCAAACGAGAGAAAGCTTCATTTTGAAAATATTTTTGAAGCGGTTGGCTTAGAAAGTCAAAATAAATTTAAGTAACAAGCTAAAAGAAATAAATGCATGTCAAAAGAGAGAAGTTTAATATAGATCCATTTCAAAAATATTTTTGAAGACGGTTGCCGTCTGTCCAGAAATTCAAAATCAATTTAGTTAATAGCTTAAATATTAAATATTTTGATATGGGTGTTAAACGAGAGAGGTTCAGTATAACTTTAATTCCAAAATATTTTTGAAAGGGGTTGCCATCTGTCTAAAAACTCAAAATAAATTTATTTAATAAGTTGAATTAAGAAAGTATTATTTCTAAAATATATAAGGTGTATCAATAAAGTATTTTTGAAGGGGTTTCTAACAGTTTATAAATTCCAGTTTTATTTAATAGAGTTTAAATAAAATGAGAGAAAAAGTTGAAGAAAGCCTTTTCTCGAACATAGAACCTGGCGATTGGTATGCCGCGGCGCGCCGTTGTTCTACCCTTTGGAATAGCTGATTAGCACTCTTCTCTATCGCATATTTTAGTACTTAGTGTTTTGTGCAGCATAACTTTACGAATTTCTAACTCTTTCGGAACTGTCGAAAAGGCAATGAAGACATTTGTAGTTTTTTGCTGTCGAAAATATAAATCAGTGCGAAAAAATCACTGCTAGGACATCACAATGTTAAATTCTCCAGGGTGTTTGAATCGAGCAGAGAATTATCACGAACCAGTTATGGTGTTCATTACCTCTCTGGGTCTCTTTATTTCGGAACTAGTAGATTTTTCTACAGGGTACGTAGTATACAGATTTATACTCGTATTTATGTATGGACGTGTGCACTGAAGTCGAAACGCGCTCGTTCTTCGGTTCTTGCACTACACTACTGCAAACACACGAACTCAAACACCAGCACACACATCCACATTTGTACGTACAACCAATTTGACACACATTAGTATGCATTTATGTGTACCTTCATATTCTCAAGTCGTCCGATAACTGTACGTGCTACAATTTAACTTGTGTGAAATATGTACATACATAGTATGTATGTATGTATATCGACGTTTATCCTATTGCTGTTACAATCCTTTCAACTTGTTAACCCCTTTTAAGCCATTTGCGCTTCAGCCCCGCTCATAGTCGATTTTGACGATGGCGACACCGCCACCACCACAACCGTCTCGTTTCCGCTTATTTTGACATATTTGTGCTATTCGACAGACGACACGACACACACATGGACACACACACACGTATCTATGGACTTGCTTGCATTTGGTAAAAATCAAATCCTCGACTTTAGTTGGCAATTCAATGCGATTGCATTTGTCGCCAAACGTCTGTGAGACAGCAGCTTAAAGCATTGTCAAGTCGGTGATTTTCTTTGCAAGTGACTCGCAAAAATCTTTAAGAGACTTTTGGCAACGTGACTAAGATTTCATTAGCAGCTCGCGTGTTGCAATAATTGAATTGTGTTTTTTTTAAATTAATTAAATCATATTAATGGGTTTTTACGACAATATCTAAAGTCTATTTTCGACTTTAAAAGTTAAGAGAAGTGAAGTTAAATACATACTTTAATTGCCTCAGAAAATAGGAATGGAATAGGCACAGTGGCTTTGCCAAATTATTAGATTGAACCAACAAAAGTATATTATTCACTTTAATCACATTACTTAATGCCATTAGTATTTATTTGGGCCATACGCCCACAGTGCCAATTGTAAGGAAAATATCCTATCCGCAGAGCAGAATGCCAACTAGGACGTTACCAAAAATTTGTTTACATTCATTAAATACATATGGAGAGTATCATGAATTTTTATACTTTTATTATTTTGGATGTTACCTTTAAAGGTAGAAATAAAGTAGAACATCGCGATTTTTTTTCTTGTGACTTTCCGGGATTTTTTCACAATTTGAGGAACTCAATCAAACGAAGAAGTGGGAAGTTCTTAGGCTTATGCCTGAACTTGATAGAAAACTGGGCCGCTACCTACCGACTATAGCACAACTTGCTCTTCTCTCTAGGAGATAAAAAAAACTGCAACTATCCAAACTCCCTCAAAGGGCAGTGTTATTTTAAAGCTCTTTGACCTGGTGCGGTACCTGGGCTTGAGCCCTGACAGCAAGCTAACGTGAAGGCCGAACATCGAGAAAAGGATAGAGGCCGTTACTAAGCACTGGGCTGGTTTACTGGATCTGCGATACCATAACCAAAGAAATTTTGTACGGAGAACGTATTGGACAAGTTCATTCCGCATACCGACTCTGTATTCGAGTTAATCATTCCCTCGAGTGAGAATTTGGTGGGCTGTAGTGTCTAGAACCATTGACCTGTTATTTACGGATGGTAAAATGGGTAGAGAGGTCTACAATGCGGAACTCTTCATCAAGTTCCCATATCACTGCAGCCTTTTCCAATCAGAGGTAACCTCAATAAGGGAAACAGTGGACACGATGCTTACAAACGTGTATGTATATTGTACATTATATTTTTCATGGAGGTTAACATACTTATATTCTGACAGCCAGCCGGAAATCAAGGCCCTTAGCTACTTGATGATATGCTCGAAATCGGTCGTCTCTCTCATCGGCATTCGATTATTTCACTATCGAACTTGTTTGGGTTCCAGGCCACACAAGACAAAGTACTATTGGGGAACAGTAGTAAGCATGGAAACCAGCCAGCTCAACGAATGCTGGGTTAAAATGCGAAATGGCATGTTTCTCAGTTCAACAAGGGAGTTCTTAAAACTCAGCAAGTGACATCTTTGTTCTAACCGGTATTTGGCTGTCGGAATTCAAGCAACTGGTGCGACATGTGGCCTAAATACTGTTTCGCTTTATTCTATGCCAATTAAAGCTCTGAAAACCGTAACTAATTTTAATTCCATTTACCGGAACGGTAAGCTGCGAGCGTGTGGTAATACAGTCGGACAACAGGTCGTTCTAAAATTCTGTCCATCAATTTAAAAATATCCGAACTACTAAACGGTTTCAGCAAAAGATTATGATCGCCATTGATCTCTATAAAATGTTTGAGCATTTGTCAATTCTGCAATAGAGTGTAAGAATACTATAAAAGAATTTTTATTTTCAACGCATCATAGCTATTATATACCACTTTTGTTTAGCCAAACATTAAATTTTTACTTTTTACGCTTTTGTTTCGAAACTTTTTTTAATTTCGCTTCTTCAAACTGCCACCAAACCAAAATGCATTTGCACCGCGTCAGGTGGTCACGGAGCTTGCGGAAAAGTGCAAAAAACCTTAAATTGTTGTTTCAAAATTTCGCCCTCTTCTGACAGCCTGGTGGTTTGTCTTGAAGAAAGGAAATCACAGCACGCAATATGGCATTCAAAGAAAATTGTCAACGAACCAAAAGGAATGTACCCGGAATGGTAGAAGTATAAAAAACACGTGTCACTGCAATTTTTGTAAACTTGCATAACTTTCCGGTTTCAAATGAATTACTTTCCGCAGCGTTTCCACCACACGAATTCCAGTTGTTTGACTTATAATTGAAAATTAGTTAACCGACATGACAATTTGGCAACGCAACGTACAAACAAATAGTTTACAAATAGATATTTTTCAAATTTTTGGCCAGAATATATTCTTCGTACTGGTATATTTTTGCTTTTTTCCATACAGATTTAAATAACCTATACTTAGTATTTAAAGTTTGTTGACAAACACAATGTACGAGTATTATAAACGTGTTTTACTTCATGTATATATGTATGGAAGTATGTATGCGTGCGCATATGTAGCTAACAATTTGGCCGCAATCCAAATCACATATGAAAATAGCCTAATAGAGCAGACTTTTATATGGTTTATACTAGCATAGCGAAAGTAAGTGCAATAGGGCAATAGATTCGAATTGATTATATGTATGTATGTACTTATATTCCGTTATGTTTGAACATACATACATACATATGTTTTGTAGTTAGGCACAAATTTGTTTGGCATGAAGATGTAATTGAATTATAGTAGAAGGCTATTGCGGAGATTGGAGGATAAGACTATACTCGCATATGTTTGTATGTCTGTTTGTACACATACGCGATTATAAAAGTATATACAATGAATAGACGAACGAACTGCCTGGTAAGGAGGTCAAAGTTTGTAAATTTATTGTTGGCAATTGAATTGACTAGCAGAGCGGAGACTGGAAAATTGGCGTACTTGAAGTGGATTTTGAATCTCAGCGGCAAGTAGTTAAAATACTTACACAAAGAAAGTACCAATTATCAGTTTCTTTTTACAAGTTTTATAAAACGAATGAAAAGGTTACAATTTTACTTTTTTTAGCGTATATTTAGGATTGGTGTGGTCGGTCAATGGCGTAGATAGCTGCCAGCGAGTGGGGGATCTAGAGAATTGATTACTGATTATCTACTTGCATGAGTTATCGCCTTAGGAATTTGATATGCATTATTGACTCTAATGGGGAGGATTAATTCATTTAATCTTCCCTCGCCCATCTGCGTTACTATTTGTTGTATATGTGATAGATATTAATTGGAGGATGCCCTACGAGGTTCAATCTAAGGCATCCAAAAAGTTCAAAGAGCTTTTGGGGGTAGAGAACAAAAGCGATCGTACCAGGCTTCTCACGCATATTCCCTTTCCACTATAATAAGCTACCACGGATTACAATCTTTATGCGGCTGTGGTGTATTAGATCACAATGATGATGGCACAATGTCTGCAACCGAGAATCCTTAGATAGAGTAATCGAAACCTGCCCCAGTCACTCCAAAACCCTCCACGTCTGACAAGTTTCTCATTACGGCAGCGATGCGCACACTTCACTTTAGTTAGAGCATAGAGCATAAAGAACTTGTGACCATGAAACTAGCTCGTTTTGCGTGTAGGCGGTGTCTCTGTCGAGGCGACTCAGACACCTAAGTTCATGCCTTTTCACCAGTCTGGAAGAGATAACGAGGGTGCAGCACTTGGAGCCTCACAATCTCATTTAGGGTACTTACTTTGACGTCTACTTATGTATAAATATAACCAAGTGAAAGTGTGCAACTTTCCATACATGTCCTCCAAACATAACTTAAGGTAATATAGCTTACCACACTGCAAGCTCGAACTAGTCCAACCTACTTCATCGTCCTCACTCCTAATTATTTCCACAGAGAAACGCCAAAACGGTAAAGGACCTTTAACGTAGTGTAAGAACTCAACTACAAGGAACAGGCCGTACACCTTTGTGACCTTAATGTTCATCACCACCTCACAGCACATTACCCCGACACTAACCCTCCTCACAATGAGACCAAAGACGAAAATCGAGCCTTAAAAAATGTCTAGTTTCGATAAATTATACATAGTAGGTTTCTTCTATTATAAATTTACCAAAGTTAGATTAAGGTCATTTCCGAAAGTTTTCAGGTGGCTAATGCTATGCAGTTCCTCAGGGTTGATTAAGAAGTGCAATGCACGGTGCTTATACCATAGCCTGGAGAAAGCTGGGCAGCTTAAGAACTTCAGAACTCTAATCGGATAGTGTTCTGCCGCATTACTCATCTGAGTTGACAGTTGGGACATTGTCATTATAGAAATATCTCTTGATTGGCTTTAGTCTATCCTTTACCAGAATGGCCTTGGGTTGCACAAGTCCTAGTTTTACAAAGATGCCACCAACATTGCCTTTTTACTAATGAGCCCGGCTCGAGGGTAGCAAACTTATCCGTCAGTTAGTTTCCTGTCATACCACTGTGAACCGGTGCCCACATAAGCAAAACTGGAAAATAATCAGTTGTAACTAAAAGAGAAGTCAGGCATTCCCCTACTAACTTAGAGCGCAGCATGATCGCAAGCTTCCAATTGTTGTGAGGCGAGCAAATTTGTGTAGATTTTAAGTTGCTTCGTTCGAATTTGAAGTCTTTATTGGTTCATTTGGGTTGCTTTAGCCAACTAAACTCAAGAAACCTACTAGTTACCAGAAAAATTTATAGCAGATGTTTTTGATGTTCAGCAAAATAAAACGAACCAACTTTTGCACCAAGCTTTAAGGTTTATCACCCCACTTTTGAGTGCCTTCGCTCAATTACTATTCCATCAACTCTTATAATTACTTCTGCACTTATTTAACTAAGAAATTTAATACTTCTTACTTTCTCGCTTGATATCAGATTCCTATTTACTACACCTTAAAGCCCTCTTCAATCACTGGCATGCAGTTGTGTAAGTGACACGAGTAGTATGCTGGTAATTGTATGCGTGTGCATGGTTGTTGCTCACGCTGTGGTCACGTTCATCGCCGCTGGTGTATTAACGACAAAAGCAGCAGATTCCGTACAACATTACCAGCGCCATTGGTATCCTGCTGTTGTTGTTGTGCGGCTGCTAGCGCCGCATCAACCCGTTTATTACTCGATTAAAGGTGACACATTGCACCTTTGGCATGTCGCACACTTCTGGGGCGAGGTGTAGGCGGGGGTAGGGTTGCATTGCACGACCATTGCTGCTGACAGCTGCCACCTGCCACCTGTCCAATATCCGCTATCTGCTATCACCTGGCAGTTGACTGCTGCTGGCCGTTGGCTGCTGTCCACTGCGCAGCATGTAGCTTTACTTTTTCTGCCCTTACATACTTTGTTTTACTGTTTTTATGAGGCAATTGGTAAGTGCAGTAAACTGTAGCGAAAAAAAAAAAATTAAAAATAGGAGTGGTGATAGTAATGAGATCTTGTGGTGCACGCGCTTATCAAGAAGTTACCTGAAGGCCGGTAATTTAGAGGGTAGGAAAATTGAAGAGTTTTTTTTATGGAATTTTCATGGCATACGTAAACGAGAATTTTTTATAGGTCGATAAAGTCATTAATTACTTAATTAAAGAGAAGTGCATCTGAAGTCCAAACTAACCGTATACCGACAAAATGGAAATATATCAAAAACTACGATAGATAAACAGATTAAAATTTTGATAAAAACACATATACATTAGACTGCATCACTCCCCATACAAAAAAAAATCGGTACTGTTTTTCCATTGGAATTATAAAATCTATTATATTTTAAGACGTCCACCAAAATATCTCGAAAAAAATATTAAGATTTAAGTGAGCTGGACCGATTTGAAAATACCTCCAAAGATGGAGTTTTTTATGAATAAAAATAGTTTCTTAAAGATTTTTTTTTGAAAAAATCCCCTCAAATGACAAAACGGTCTAAGCTTTAAAAATTTGCGTAAAATATTTTAAAAAAATTTAAAAAAAATTTTGAACGGAATCGTAATAATAAGATTTTTGATGCTGTTTTTAACTTTTTTCAAAGATTGGTATAAGAAAAACTTGAATAACTGATATGTATATATATTAAAAAGTATATGAGTAAATAAACCGATTAAAATATCTAAAAATGTGTCGATAATTTTTTATATGTATGTCATACTACTGCTATCGGCTGTTTTTTTTTATTTTTTGACAATAACTACACATTTGGAAGAACATTGTAGTTAGAGAACTTTTAAAAAACCTGGAACTCGAAATAGCTATAATTAAGACACTGCGTTACCTCCCACAAGCTAGCAGTTGTATACAGTTTAATAAACGCGTTTTACCTCACCATTTGAGCCAAAACAGCAGCTAAGATCGATCTTAGGTCTACTCTCTAGACTTTACTGTGGTTTGTGGAGCTACTCTGTCTACCCACTTCGTCAACTAAGCAATTGCCTAAACTGTTACTATGTCCTTGGGCTGGGCTCGCTTACAGTGCACTTCGCAGCCTATTTAGTAGAGGAACGCATGATTTCTGACTTACATACATATATGGGTGTCAGTGTTGTCGCGACTTAGCAAAAAAGGAACAGTGGGACTTCCCATAATTACTTTTAGACTTTTCTTGGAATTATGGACCTCATTTCATCTCATCGAACGGTGGCCAAAGTCCAGGACATTTGCTACTACAAGGCCTTTCTAGCTGATGGTGGATAGCTCCTAATTCTATTAGATGTACTGAAAGGACACTGTCCAATGGAGATCCAGACAGCGAGATTAAAGATGAAGTCATCTCTACACTCCTGCTCGGACTGCTTAGCTTTTGCGGACACCACGGAGGAGTTCGCTGGGACAAACATCTGCTACCTGCAAAACTTTGTTCGTTTTCAAAAAGTAGTGAAAGGTGATAGAAATGAGATTTTAATTTACGTAAAGGGTGAGTAATTGTGCTAGAAAATACTATATAGATAAAGGTGCATTTAAGGTTAGCTGAGATTTCATGTCAGATAATTTTTCCTGTCTTACATGCTTCCAGCAACCAACAGACAGAACTCTTTATAATGTGGTAATGCAAACAGAAAAGTTTCTACCCAACCGCGAATTCGTAATTGGAGGTTTTCTCGACATATCCGGAGTTTTCAATGCCATCCTCATCGAGACATTAATCCAGCCATGTACTTATCACTTAAAAAGGGTTAAGCGACTATGTTGAGGAACTTTAACTGAAGTACTTTCCTGCTCTGTCGTCAATGCTGTGGAAGCTTGTGGTCAACATGATATTATTCGATATGAGTGGTCATTACCATCTCCGCGAACTATCTAAACTCGTAAAATTTCTGGGGGAAAAATGAAGGCATTGGTACTTTTTGTAAGATAGTTCTTTCCTGGTCTGCACTCAAGCTAGGGAATAGTAATCTAACTCTTTAACCCTTTAAAATTATCTAGTTATTATGAACAGTGCGGATGGAATGAGGAAAAGCTTTCTGCGAAAGTTTCAGATATAGTTTATTATTTCTGTCAGAATGTCCTTTAACGTCAATACAAAATGAATACTTAAAGCCTTCAGTAGGATATTTAAAATTGTATTTTATTTGCGTCTTTGTATTATTTTTCATCCACACAGATATTCAGTGATTTATTCACGCCGGCAAAAAAAAAAAAAATGCTGAGTACTTATTGCTTATATTTCGTTTTCGTTAGCGCATGTCATTCACTTATCTCGTTTTTTGGTCTCACTGCTTTGGGCAACTGGAACTGGTTATCAAAAGACATTTAATGCCTAATCATGGTTTCGGTGCAATGTAACCGCTTTTCTCAAAATATGTTTTAGGTACATAAAACAATACATACGTACGAGTATTTGCTCAAATTTGAGTAATGCATACATACTATTACTCTGTGTGTAAGCACAAAAATCGCAACTGATAATGAAGACAAATAGTAGTTGCATTAAGCTCTTGGAGTGGAGATAAAAATCGATAGCGTTCAGAATATAAACAGACGAATAGCGAGCAACAAAAAATACATCTAAGTATGTATATGTATTTAAAAATATGATTTTACCAAAACTTTACTTCTTAACCTTAATATCCAGCTCTCAAAATTTTAAAGAAATATTTTTCATTTTTTCTACCGCTTAAACAAGGATAAGTGAGAGATACATACATATCGTATTAAGAAATTTTAGTAGAAACAAATGTCATTCCCTGAGCGTTTTTAAAAGAAGATTTTTTTTTTATTGGGCGTTGGTTACTAAGCTTTAGTTGTTAGTACGAAAAATTGACATCTGATAACTTTGTACGTGAAATAGGTATCGTCCAAATGTAAAGTGGAAGCATTTAGATTAAATTACAGCCTCATTTATTTTCATGGATAGTAACCAGCTATTTTTAGTACAATGAAATATGTACATTAGAACCCAGGAACCGGAATCGGAGAACCGGTTCCTTTAGAGAACCGACCAGTCCGGTTCTCACAAGAACCGAAAAGCGGGTCCAACAGAAAAGGGACTCGATTCCAAAAGACCCGAAAAATGGTTCAGGAAGAACCGAAACTCGATTCCAAAAGACCAGAAAATCGGTTCCGGAACAACCGAAACTCGATTCCAAAAGACCCGAAACACGGGTCAGGAAGAACCGAAACTCGTTTCCCAAAGACCAGAAAACAGGTTCCGGAGAACCGAAACTCGATTCCAAAATATCCGAAAAACGGTTCGGGAAGAACCGAAACTCTATTCCAAAAGACCAGAAAGTCGGTTCCGAAAGAACCGAAAAATGTTCTCAGAAAAACTGAAAAAATAAGTCCAAAGTGCTGAAACCGCATTTCAAAAGAACCGAAAATCGACCCCAAACCGCACATTGCACTATGGGCGAAAATTGTTTGTTTTTGGCATAGACTCTAAATAAAAAGATATAAGTCCGAAATTTAGTTTAGATAGGTATCATAGAGTTCTGAGTTGATTCGAAAAATTGTTTTTGCGAAATTATGCAAAAAGAAGCTTAAAAAAAAAAAATTTAGAAAATTACATATATTTGGCAAGTCGCCCAAAAAGATCCAATTATATATTAAAAATCTATATAAAATTCTCTAAAACATGCGTAAATTATATGAAGTTTTGTATTTATGACTTTTACTTTTCCCTCTCTAAGCCCAATCGGTTTTTTTTATTAACTGTCACCATGACTTTTTGCTATCTGCCTCCATATGGTCGAAACACTGTGGGTCGGTCATGTATGGAAAATATCAGCGAAAAAATTTTGAGGCTATCAAGTCAAAAAGCGCCTGGAAAAGTCCAGTCGCACATCCTTGGGTTAAGGTAAAAAAAATGCCTTGGACTTCACTTCTTTCCCCTTTAACATTAATATCTATGAACATTTCCACTTTGTAATAATAAATAACATATGCCTAGTTACCTTTTTGAGATACGGAAGATTTCAGCTGAAAATTATACAAATTAAAGACATCCCTAATACACACAGATATATACATACATACATATGTATGTCCATACCCAGGCATTCCTTCACTTTTACTTCTTGTGAACAAGGCAAATACTAAAATTAAGTTGAAAAGCGCAACGTGAAAAGGACATAAAATTGTGTATGAAGGACAAACAAAATTTGTTACATGCACAGACGAACACGCGCACATACAAACATACCTTTAGACACACAAAAGTATAAACTTGAATTGCACTTAAGGGACTGGCAGACGCGAAAGAATGAAAATGTGAAAAAACAACAACAACGCAATGGCAGCATAGTACTCGTACTAGGTACTCGCATTAAACTATGTACTACGTAGTAATAGCAGCGGAGGAGCAGTAACAACAAAATATCATCAACAACAACAACAACAATAACAAAATCAATGTGCCAGCAGTGCGAAAGGCACACACACAGAATTAGTACACAAAGTACAGGTACTTATACATATATATGTACCTACAAAAGTTAGTTGGAAAACTATGAGAACGGCCGCACATTTAGCTTTGTGTCCTTGTGCTGGTTGGCTGCATTGGGTTTTTTTTTCATAGACTTTTGCACCCTCACAAGTATGTATGTAGTACTTCAAGCACGCGGCCTGTTTTTTTGGCGAGCGAACGAAAATGCTACTGTGCTTATACATACATATGTAAGCAGTGTGTGTATTTGGGCTAGAACTATAAGAGCAATCACCAACGCCTGTACAGCAACAAAAACTACTTTCGTAAATAAAAAACAAAAAATAAAAGCGAAAAATATGGTCAGTGAAAGCAGTGAAAAAGAAGCTACCCATAACACTCAAGCATGTGCAAACAAGTGGGGCGTAGGCAAAAAAAAAAAATGTAACCTCTCACCCTAAAAATTATTTACTAACACTGCAAACAAGCATAAAATATGTTGTATGTTTGCGTGTAAACAAACAAATTTAAAAAAAAAAATGGCAGTGGGCGACGAAAAATGGCGTATATACGAGAATTTTTGATAATTTAATTTGTCATAGCCAGGAAAAAATCGATGTGACATAAATTTAACATTTGTTTGGCATATCGCTGGTTCGCTAGAAAAAAGTAATAACTTAAAAAAGTACAATTTCGGAAGAATATGACAGGCTAGTTAATATAATGTTACAACTTACGATTAGATTTTATGTTTTTTTCTATCTTTATCCCTATCTCTACCCTTTTTGTTCTATTCACATTTATGTTATTCTGTATTTCTTTATCTTTATACTCTCTTGTTCTTATAAAAATAAAGTGTTTGAATTTACCTTAGTCTTCATATTTGTTTCTATCTATTATATCTTTACTTTTATCCTTTCTTCATCCACATATTCACTTAGTTGAAGTAAGGTGCGATGACTGATAAAATGTTATGTGCTGTGATGTCACGTCATATCATGTGATGTGAAGTCATGTAATGTCAAATCGTGTGATCACATGTTAAGTGCCGATAATTATATCAATAACTGTATCGATAAATATGCCTATAACGATATCGATAACAAGATAGATTAGTTAGTCGATAGTAGGATCGATAAAAATATCGATAATAAAATAGATAAAAATATGGATAATAAGATCGATAGAACCATTGATACAAAATCAATAAAAATTTCGATATCAAAATCGATAAAAATATCGATAACAGAATAGATTATTATATCGGTAACAGTATCGATTAAGATGTCCATAAATATGTCGATGATAAAATCGATTATTATGTCGATAACAATATCGATAAGTATATCGAAAACAATATCGATAACAAGAACAATAAATGTAACGAAAATATCGAAATATTCCCGATTATGGATGTGCCGGGAACCCGGTAGATATCCGGGCTTTTCTGTTATCCGACAATCCGGCCGGATTTTAGGCAGTATTATTGAAGCTTCAGCTAGTTCAGATTTTTTTATTTTGTATTTTTATAATCATATTTAATAGTATCTATTTAGTACTTAAAGTTGCAAATTTTTATAGTTTTCATTATGAAATGAAGCACTTCCGCATTATCGGGCAACAACCTATTTTTATTTGCAACATAAATGCTATCCGATGCACTGAACACTCTTTCTGAGTTCACTGAGGAAGGTTCTGTGCAGAAATACTTCATTGCCAGAGTAAACAAATTTGTAAATTCTTTGCGACTATGCTTCCACCAAATTAAAGAAACTTCTTGTCTGGGCGTAAGGGGTAGCTTATATATTTCTCCATTTCTAAATCTTTGCCTTTTTTATTGTACGGTCGCTGCCTGGTCTACCCATCGTTTCGTTCCACATCACTAAAACAGGAGCCGTTGGCGATTTCCTCAAAGCGTTGTCCTGGTGAGCTCGTTCGTCAACAGAAGCTTTCACTAGAGTTCCACCTTTTTCATGTGATTCAACTGGTTTTTTCCTAGCTAACAGATTTAAATTTTCGAATTAGTTCACCATCAGCTCAGTTTTTAGCTTAATTGATGTCAGAAAAAAAAAAACAATTTTGAAACGTTGGCCACAAAATATTGCAACAGTGAAGCATTACGGGACGATATGGGAAGCGGGATGATATGTAAACATTCATAAGGAACAAATTTTTGCTTAGTGGCGTTCATTGTTGTTTATCTTTTATCTTTGGCTTTTTCCATCTATTTACCAAAAATAATCGATAAATTAGGGTTGCAGGCGAAAAAGTTATCTTTTTAATAGGATTATTTTATAACTTGGATTTCAGAGGAAAAATTTTGTATTCTTAATTACGTATTGGATAACTGTGAAATTTCTTAAGGCCAGCAGTCTACCGGATAGCCGATCGGATATCCGAATCCGGCACTCACTGCTCTTGCTCGGTTAGAGAAAGAGGCTACGGGGATAATCTACCAGGTTTAGAGTTTTAGGAAGCCTAAAACGCTTTAAAGAATGTATGAACCTCTCAAGGAATAAATTAAGAATTGTTACGGGAATCTTGACAGGACATTGCAGGCTGAAACTAAACTGGGAATTTACTCGCACGAGCGATGCAGATTTTGCAGGATGGCTAACGCGACTGCACAGCGTACTTTAGAAGAGTGTCGTGCACTATTCTGAGCTTAATTTCAAGTTTCAAGTCTCTAGCTCAGCAGGAAGTGGGTTAAGAATTGCTTGCAAACATTGACATAGCAAATTAAATAAAAGCTTATAAAATCAACATTACTTTAAAAGAACCAACATATTGTTGCATAAACCTAACAGTAATCTAACCAACCACGCAAGTTTTGGTTTGCCGACATTGTGACAACAATATAAATTATATAAAAGTCAATTTTGAAACTTTATTGTTGTGCACATACATAAATAGATATTTGATGACAGCAATTTAATGGACATTTTCTCAACTTGTACAAAAAGAAAGCCATTGCATGCAACAGCATATTAAAGCACATGTGAAAGGGCGAAAATTGCACTCAACCAATTTATAAAAACAAAAAAAGAAACACTAAAAGTAATAAACCTTTCATTGTTACGTATACGCCATGTTTATCGCGATGTTGGCCTGTCGTGTGCGACATAATTCAAATTACTCGCTGGCTGACATGCAAATATTTACACGATGGCAAATGGCTACAAATATACATACGACTTGCGGATGCCTTCATTTGTGCGGGCATGTTTGTTGTGAGTTGATGGAAAATGTCACGATATAACACGAATTTGTCATTTACGAGCGCGCCTAAAAATAGTAAACGTGTTTTTGATTCAAATTTATGTTACTCATACCACACGTTGTACTTATTTATTTACATACTTATGTACGTACATCCAACGTATGGTAAATAATGCAATTTCGACTTAATGGCGTTTTGAAGAAGTATGTATAACAGTAAAATGGCTGCAATTTTTAGCACATTAAATGTGTGTAAATATCGGTGTATAGGCCAAATGAAATTAGGAAATTGGGCGTAGAATAAGTAAAAATGGCCTTATTTATCCACAAGTATATTAAATACTGGCGTTCGTTAAAATAAAATAAAAAAATTAAAAAATTAAAATTTCTAATAGCGATGGCACCTCGGCAGGCAATGCCAAACCGCCGAATTTATTTATTCGCTGAAAAAACAGCTTCTCATGAAAATACAATCGCCGTTCGGAGTGGGCGTAAAACTGTGGCTCTCTCCCATCTGTGTGAAAATATCAAGGCGCACGCCACAAATCGGAGGAGAAGCTCGGCCAAACACTCACATATGTGTAAGCGCCTCTATTATTACACCGTGCGGCAGTAAATTTTACACATAAAAGATTTTATTAGTATATTCCAAATATAGTAAAACTACGTTTTTATTTTTTGTCTCTGACGTCAAGATTTTTTTTAAGGTCTTTGAAATTTTAAAAATATAATTGCTTCAAAAAATTATTTAAAAAATTTTCTGCATTGTAAAAAAAACGTATGACTATTAAATTAAAGAGAAAATTCTCTAGAATTAAACCGATTAAATTTTTGGTGCATACGAACGATTAGGAATTGAAAATGCTTTTTCAACATTTTATCATTGAATATCCTTGAAATTTTACAATAATTATTTTCCAAAAAATTATTTGATAAGGACTAATATGCACTCGACCACATTTGCGAATTTGGTCCTTCTAACTTTATTCGCTTAAAAAATAAAACTAATTAAAAGGACACTTTCAATACCTAATCGTCCTTTGAGAACCAAAAAGTGTTAATGGTTTTTAATACTACAGAATTTTCTCTTTCTGATTAGCTTCTAATTTTCTGAATTTTTTAAATAATTTTTGGAATAAGATCTTTGAGATAAATGTATACATAAATGCTCAAAACGAAAAGAGAAATCGATTAAGCCATGGTCTGTCTGTCCGGCACGCATACTTCGAAACCTCAAAGAATTATTTCCATTTAAATTAACGATGACTGTATTTAGTTAAATATTGCAATGTATACAAAACGAGCATCATTTCACGTCTGTTTAAATTTGTAATTTTTTGTTGTTTTTTTATTTCTTGATTAAGTAGGCCGCCAGCGCTAAACAAACAAATAGCGTAGCAGATATTCTTGGAAGGTAACAAAAGGCCTATAAATGAAAGGAAGAACACGTTTTTTACTTAATTATGTAGACACAATAAATTGATATAACTGTGTCTGTATATATGTATGCACTTTACAAGCATTGAAAAGGGTTGCTGCGGCAAGTCCATGGTCTAAACTCAAAATTTTTCGTGTTCGACACATTTGAAAATTACATTTTCCGGTCGCAAATTTCGTAGAATTGTTACAGAGCTGTATGCAAACAAAAAGCAACAACAACCTGAAAGCAATAAAGATGCAAACTTAGCGCCGTTGTTGACAGCGTGTGCTAACGATAATGATGATTGTTCGTCCGTCCGTTTGCCACCAATTGACCTTTGTTGCTGCTTGGATTGAAAGCGCCGTATGGGTGAGAGAGAGAGAGAGAGAGAGACAGACAGACAGCAGACAACCTTCGATGAATATTCATTCATTCATTTTAGTGAAAGCGATAGGGTCGGTTCTGGGAAATGTTCCTTGGCTAACAACCAACCAACAAAGACTGCTATGTAGCTTATCACTCTGTAAATATTTTTCCACTGGCTTTTAAATAGGCTTTTAGACACCTGGCAACCTACATACATACTTGTTAATATTGTGTGTATCAGCTCGCTTAACAATATTTCTACATAGTTAAATGCATTTATTGTATTGTATCCTTTCTATTAAGAATCAGAAATGGCACAGCAAAATAAAATAAACCAAAGCAAAGCTTACACAAATAATGTTCATAATGGCCGATTTTGAACCTTTTTTTTTCGATCCTTCGGCGTTACCGCACCTTCTATTCCATTATACGTTTTCTGTTGTTTCCATCTTTTTCTATAAGCATTGAATGCGCTTTTGTCCGCATATCCTTTAACGACGCACTTGTTTGTGCGCATATGTGTGTGTGTGTGTGTTGTAAGGTAGCTTGGTGGTTGTGCTGAAATAAATCCTTTTATTTTGTTATTTTTTTCCTTTTGCCTTTATAACTCGATTTAGAGCTAAGCTATGAATTGATTTCAATAATTTGTTGAGGCCATACAATCTCTTTTTTCTGCTGTCTATCTATGAATGGATTTAAGTTTTATTATAATGTTTGCATGTTTAATATTATCTATGGGTATATTCATAGAAAGAATGTCTTTTAACTCATACTCCATAAACAGTGTATGTATGTGCGTATGTATGTATGTACATATGTATGTAGATCTCTTTAATAACTTAAATCGTCGTTTAAAGTACAAAACCGTGTAAGTGGGTTTGTCCAAATTTTACGCTACAAAGTAAAAACTGTCATATTTCAAGACGATTCCCTCTTTTATAAAGCACTCCCATTTCAGACTAGTTTTATAAATCGATATTTAATGTATGGAGCTTCCGGCTGAGTGCTATTTGTTCAATAAACATACCGCAAAGTCAAAATTGACATACCCAAGAATGGAAATTTTTTATGGTTAATCGAGCTTTTTTTTTGTTAGCGTCTTAATCGAGCCACCTTGGCTAATTGCTCGATTAGCGACCTGTCTGAATATACTTTTAGTGTATACATTAGTTCATAAATACTTCTTTACGTATACAATATTCAACTCACCTTATTTATAAGACAAATGGCGTTTTAGATCTTCATTAAAGTGTAGATCTGGAATCTGGAAAGATACGAAATGACATTTTTCTGAAATTAACATACTCTAGTAACACTTTCAAGATTTTGTATCTTAAAAATATAATAAAAAGAGGAACAAGTGTATTACAATGGGCGTTTCAAACGAAAGTTAACTATTTGAGAAATCTTTGATTTGGAAATGTTTTTCAATAGGGTTGTCACCTCTCTAAAATGTTAAAACTAACAAGTAATTTTTTAAGCATAAAACAAAACCCACTTCAATTCTCATATAAAAATTTAGTAGTACCGTTATTTTTTTCATGATCCAATGATCGTATCTAAACCAAATTGGTACGGTACCATCTGTGAGACACTACCTTTCCAATGCAAAAAGAATCGGTTGACGTGGTCCAAAGTTATGCGGTAACATACATAAAAAAGAAAAATATTCCGACGAATTGATAACCTCCTCCTTTTTTTGAAGTCGGGTACCGAACGAAAAGTGTTTCGAGAAAGCTTTATTAGACAATTTTTTTTTTTTAAGGTTGCCTACAATCCAAAGGCCGAACATTAAAAAAAATCAGTTTTACACACGAAAAAATCAATAAATACCCAAAATTAATTGCCAAAAATAGTAAACCTGCGTTTGGTTATTTTTTTTCTCTAACATCAGTATTTTTATTATTTTTTTTTTGAAGGACTTTGAAATTTTGAAGAGATGATTAATTGAAAATATTAATTAAAAACTCAGTGATACATATTTAGAATGACATATGGGTATCAAATAAAAGAGAAAAATCTCTTTCCTTCATAGCTTTTTAAATAATTGTCTAATACATATAGAATGCTAGCACAAATTTCCCTCTCTGAGCACCCTCACTTTAATGGAAAACAAATTAATGTAAACAATTAAAATACACAGTACGTACATTCATTATATGTATATATGTATGTATGTATTTGATATTATATTAATTTTAGAAACCAATTTGCAAAAATTTATTATAATATCAATATTTAATATCTACTTGTTACGACTTGTTATTGTTATTTATTTCCAACAAAAGACTAGTAATATTTGAATTGTTTGCTGGCTAAGTTTAAATTTCTTTTTTTTCATTGATTTCTAACTACAAAGCATACTTGGGGAAGCTTGGAAGTGAAAGAATGCAAATACAAGTATACCGACAAAAGTTTGAACGCAAATAAGAAATAATAACCGAAATATTTTTGAAAGAAAGAAAAAAAACACTTCAAAACTAAAAAAGTATGCAAGTTTATAAAAAATTTCTTAACCACTTATTGCATTGCCAATCTCTAAGTTCGCATAAAGTAATGCACTTCACTCAACTTTCATTGCCAATGCAGGTAAAGTAGAATAAAAAGTGGTAGGTAGAAATCAAAAAGGCATAGCGGTGGAAACTACTCGAAAATGCATAAATGTACCAGAAAGTGGAAAGTTTTACTTATTTTCAATTACCGCTTGGTTAGAGCTGCATTTTATAGTATTGTGGTGAAAACGAATAGCGAACTAAGAGAACTAGAGAACAACAACTCGGAAGCTCGCAGATTCGATTTCAGATCAAAATCCGGATAAGATAGATACACAGAGTTTTCGAGCATCTCATCATCTTCGAGGCATGAGAGGCAAGTACGTAAATATGTTGATAACAGTCAGGTGCTTGTGACACGAAAAGTGGCCAGCCAGCAATCTCGCAAAGTCCAAGCCGATCTACACCTACAAAGCTCATTTGCAACCTCTTGACTCCCCTCAATCATTGCTGAGCAAAATACATATTTTGTCCAGTTTCTGATGTTGGCTACGATAGCCGACACGAATGGGATTCGATTTGCACCAAATTTTGGTCAAAGTGCATTTTTCTGGTTGCGGGTCCAAGAACACCTCGTCTGAGCCTTTCCTAACCGATAGTTCAGATATCTCTTAACCAGAGGGCCTAGCATCCAGAGTAATAGAAGCTCGTTATGTTTACGCCTGAGACTTCCATTTCCGACCTAAGTAGTAGGAGGTAGCTAGACGGCTAAACTATGCTATGGAAGTTTTAGCCTTCTTTGGTATTTTTGAATTTCGCTCGTTTAAGGTTTATTACTTTTGTATGAAAGTGTAGCTCACTATCTAACAAAAACCATGTAAGTCAAAATTTCAAACTTTGTATAAAAATTCATCGAAATTTGTAACTTTCTTATTATTAGATTTCTTAGTAACATTCTGAGTGCACAGTTTCGTAGCTAATCAATCTTAGAGTATAACAAAATGCATTTTTGAAGCAGCTAGGACTTACCCCATACAAAAAAGTTGTCCAGCAGTTGTCAACGGTAAGTCCTAGGTAGCTACTTCAAACTTACATTTTGTTATACTAAAATTTAATGAGCAACAAAACTGCATATCTACTCAAAAAAATTCAAAAAAACATGAATTAAAAATTTAAAATTTTTATGAACATTTGTTAAAATTCATCGAATTTTTGTAACGCTACAAAGTTCATGTTCATAAAAAACAAACATTTTTTAAACCAAGAAGACTACCCAAAACTTGCTAAGAAATGTGTCTTCCCTATCTACATATGTTTTCACCACCGTATGTACATACTTACATACGAATGTACACATTTATGTATAACTAAAAACACTCGGCTAAAGTAAATGTGCTGCGCTTCTAAAATGCGCATGGATTTACACACGCGTAAGTTCTAAAAATTTAATGCCTAGCATACATACTTTTTTTTTTGTATTTGAACAAAATTATAAAAAAATCTATTTGTACTTTGATAGCTTTTTAATAGCCTCCTGCACCAGCAAACATACAGAAATTTCCACTGTGCAGTTGGTAAACTCTAAAATATGTATGTATCTAACTGTAGTAGATGTATGAAGGCTTAGCTGCGTGTGGAGCGCCGGAGATTATGCAAGTATGTATGTGTTTATATGTAACAAGGTGTAACAAGGTGTAACAAACCGCAAGGATTTGTATATTTTTGCGTTCAGTCATTTGGCCACATTCAAGACATTTAGCGGTCAATTCCCTTTCGCTCAAGCCTGCTTTCGACCTCCTAAATACCTGCCTATGTTTATATTTAAATGTGTATATATGTATTTTTGGTAGTTAAAATTAATGGCCGAACTTTAAGAGTGGTCAAAAAAATAAATTTCAACTTTAGAGGCATAAATATTTTAACAACACTTTAAAAGCAGAGAAAATAAATAAAAGCGTATTGTTTTTAAAATTTTCAACACAAGCATTACTGCCTCGACTGGACTGGACTATGTACATACATATCTCGTAGAGGTGCTATTACTGCCATCTGCTTACACCAGCCTCGTTTGCAAACTAAAGTTTCATCATTACAAGCTGATACTGGCGCCATTGTGTAGCAGCATATGCTTGGTTTTTGTTTTTGTTTTAGTTTTTTTTTTCAGAAATTAATCTCGTTGGCTTAAATTTCACTTTTGTTTTTGCGTAACATCGTTTGAGTTTAAAAGCACAGAAATTTCACGCCCTTCAAAAGTTTGCGCTTATCTGTTTTTTTTCCACATTACAGCTTCACATATTTATTTTGCTACCTCTATAGGTTGGCGTCCAGGTTTTTGTTAGTGTAATCTATATGTACATATATATGGGGCGTTCCATACCAAAACGGACGGAGTTTACACTTCATGTATTTGATTTGTGTCAAATTTTTAGGGTAATACATTTATTAAAATTGTACAGCACGAAAACAAAAACAAATGGATTTAATAGTTTTTCAAATATCTCGAGAACGGGCGAGGAAAAAAAATTTAAAAAAATCACACACACATCAAAATTTTCTTTGAAAAAAAAAATTTAAAAATAAAAATAAAATAAAAAAATTAGTTTATCAAAATATGCCATCTCAAAAAAAAAAAAAATTAAAAAAAATCACAATAGTAGTTCTGAGTATTGCGCAATAATTAAGTATAGTATTATGGAATGCACTCTACAATAATTTAAGTTATGAATTTTTTGTTACACCCAAGTTGAGTAAAATGAGTACATTAGAAATTTACAAATTTTTTTAATTTTTTTTTTTGGAATTTTCATGAGTATGCAGTTTTGTAGCCGATTAAATTTGAGTATAATAAAGTGCAAGTTTCAAGCGATTGCAAAACCGGCGTTAATTCGCGACTTTTTTGACGTATGTAGGTACCAACCACTTAAATTACGTAATTTAAAAAAAAAAAAAATTAAAAAAATTTGTAAATTTCTAATGTACTCATTTTACTCAACTTGGGTGTAACAAAAAATTCATAACTTAAATTATTGTAGAGTGCATTCCATAATACTATACTTAATTATTGCGCAATACTCAGAACTACTATTGTGATTTTTTTTAATTTTTTTTTTTGGAATTTTCATGAGTATGCAGTTTTGTAGCCCATTAAATTTGAGTATAATAAAGTGCAAGTTTCAAGCGATTGCAAAACCGGCGTTAATTCGCGACTTTTTTGACGTATGTAGGTACCAACCACTTAAATTACGTAATTTAAAAAAAAAAAAAATAGCTTCATTAATTCACGTTTAGTAAGCGTTTTTGTGAAGCTCTTCCATATGTACATCGAAGCTGCAGAATTAGCCAGCATATTTCAAAAGATGAGCGATAAACAAGCCAAATGCCCAAAAATGCTAAATTTCAAAAAAAAAGCAAAAAACCAGATACCTTTTAAAGTGGTTGGTTGGCTTACTTTTATTGACTTGTGGCCGCCAAATAGAAGCGTTCGTGAACTATGTAAAGGAATGCTCTTTGATTCTAGCATTTTGGCGATTTAACAAACAGTGTGGTCAGAGCAAAGTGCTGAGAGTAAATGTTACGATTGTACATGTGAATGCATGCACTATATGTGTATGGGTGTATGTATGTATGTGTGTATGTACATACATCTGTATGTGTGGACTTGTCCTGCTTTCTGAAGCAATTTCCAACTAAACGGCATTTTTACAGCCAGTACCGTTGCGCCTCAAATTGTGATAGCGCAAAGAAAAGTGTGGCGAGCACTCACATTACAATGGTAAATTGGTAAAGAGTGAAAAATGAGAAGAGAAAGAAGCGGTGTAACAGCTTTTGCTGTTCTGCAACGTTCAGCGAAAAATTTCAAAATTCGTGCCTGAAAATGTAAACGTTGCTTAAAGTCGGCGAAAAAAAGAGAATTTTCCTAATTGTCTGCCAGCGAAAAGTAATAAAATTGCAAAAGTGAAAAGAAAATTAATTCAGAAATATGCTTTTTTTTTTTTTTGTTGTCTACGCCTTTTTCGTGTGCTACTTTCACAAATTACTTTCGTTTAGTGAATTCGTACAGCGCAGGGAGTTTGCGAGTAGGGAGTAAGAAGTGCAAACGGAAAATCAAACAAAATGCTAAATGTCAAGTAGCCAACGGGTCGGAAATGAAAAGTGCCCGCAGAGTATACTTTAGTTAATTTGCACGCAGCGAGCTTGATGAGAGATTTGTAGTTGTGTATGGTGATGGTGGTGGATGGCACATGGATAATGGGCGCGTAGGGAGGTATAAGGGGGATGTTAGACATAACCACTTTAGCCCTTTCAGCTGGCAACGAAATTGCGGCTTTTTAAACGAAAAACAAGCACTCAAATGATGACAATTCCGGCTCTTGTAGCTAATGAACACATCTCTTCTCTTCTCATGGTCGCAGTCGTACATACATACATGTGCATATAAATTAGGGAGGTCCTTAATATATCGACATCATGGGACACATTTTTCCTTTGTTGTACGGTACAAAATAAAGACATTTGCGAAAATTTCTAAATAAAAAATAAAAAATTGCGTTCGTTATCAGGGATGGGGAAAATTGTTTGGAGTGAAGTTACTTTGCGTTCGGATGGAAGGAAATGCAAGCATCGACGTGACGAAAAAACGACGGAAGAAGGTAGAGGAAAGCGCGGGTGGTTGGTTGGTCACGATTAAGATTGAGATTGAGAACAATATTAAAACAACTGTTCATTATTATGCGGAAAAATATATATGTATGTATCACAATTTAGGTGTCAGATGAAAGAGATTTAAAATGGCTTAAGTTTGAATAGAGTTGCCAACTGTTTTAAGCGTCGAATTCAATTAAATTATACACAAGTCGTTTGAAGCTTTAGGAAATTTTTAGTTTAGGTGGAATATTTTTGTGGTGTTTGAAGATGTTAATTCAAATTATTTCATAGGCTAAATGAATTACTAAAAGACCGGAATCAATCATAATGAGTTTGAAAGGCTTTATTTCAGAACTATATTTGGGAAGGTTGCCACTTGTATAAAAAAACCTAATTCATTTTGAACAGCGTCAATTAGGTAATTGAAGTATGTATCGCAATATGGGTGTCACACTAAGGAGGTTTGAGAAGGTTTTAGTTTGAGAATATTTTGGTTGCCACCTGTTTAAAAAGTAGAATTTCACTAAATTATACACAAGTTACATAAAATATTAAAATATGGGTGTCAAACGAAAAAGTGGTAAAAAAATTTAATTTGAACATTTAGCATATTTTCGTGGTATTTGAAGAGGGTTGCCATCGGTTTAAAATATTAAATTCAAATTAATAAATCAGCTAAATGAATTTTTAAAAGATCGGAATCAATGGTAATGAGTTTGGAAAGGCTTAATTTAAAATAAGGAGGGTTGCCACGTATTTTAAAAAGCAAATTCAACTTAATTTATCAGTTAATTGAAATATGTATGCCAATGTCAGACGAAATTGATTTAAAAAGATTTTAATTTGAAAATACGTTTGATTAAGGTTGCCACCCATTCGAAAGTTCATATCTAACTATTTATGTTTATGTACGAAACTGAACCATGCGATACTTAGCTTCACTACTGCACTGATTTAGATGAAATTTGGCACTTGGATCGCTTATAGCTCTGACAAATATCTTGGAATATCTTTTAGGTTTTTGAAAGCGTCGCCACCTGTTTAAAAAGTTCAATTTAAGAATGTCTAACCCAGCCGGATGCACTAGTAATATAGTAAAAATGAAAAGTTTCTGCAGTTCATATCAAAAATGTTACTTAATTTTTTCGCTTTAAAAAAATTTGCTGATAGCAACGCTTAAAAATGTGTTCCAATTTTTTATCAAAATAAAGTTGCGCTCAATACAAAATTTAGATGTTGATATTTAAGGATCACCCTAACATGCGCATACTTTTACACAGCAACTACGTAAAATCAGTTTTCCATTACTTACTCCGATGGCTACTTACTCATTGAGCTCTCTCCTGTCTGCTGCACTCTTGCTTCAGTTGCTGCTGCTTTTGTCATTTAAGCACACGACATTTCACAAACTTACACACCCTAACAGCAACGTCAAGCGGCAAGCGGGCAAGGCGAATTTCATGATATCACTTGAATGGCAGTTCCAGTGCACAAGAAAATGCTTCAAGCTATATGTATGTATGTGTGACAAAGATATGTAAACTGAGTAATACCAAAACCAAAAAATCGAGAAGCTATCAACAGCAGACGACCACAGTTTCATATCCACCCACAAGCCAGCCAGCAAAGAAATCAAACGAAATGAGAGAATAAAGAAGAATGCTTAAAATGACAGCAGCAGAAGCGAAGGCAAAAATTGCATTCGTACTTTATGACGTCCACTATAAAATGTCACAGGGCAGTCAAGGTTTACGAAAGTAAAAATATATAAATGAGGATGTACATACATATATACATATGTATGTGTGTATGTATGAAAGCATAAATACGAATTGCTGCAATTGCGTACGTCTCCTTACTGACAATTGAAGAATGCGCAATGTAAGTATTTTAAAACGCATTTAAATGCCAATGGCAGATAATGAGGAGCTGCGAAGATGGAAAAATGCGATTCCTGCACAATCAGTGGGCACCTATCGAATGGCGATTTGATTTTCACAACAATGCTTCAAAGGGCAGGGAATGTGCCTTTTCTGCCTTAAAAGAGTGTGACATTTTATGAAACGAATACAAAATTTTCTCGCCCTTTGCTTATAATTTAGAGTCGAATACGAAAAGAGAAAGGGGCAATCAAAAGGTGGCATTATTTGGTAGAAACGAAATCACCATTCTAAAAATTCAGCGATAATTTTTAGCTACTTGAAACTTGCACATTATTACACTAAATTTTAATGAGCTATTAAACTGTATACTCAAAAAAAAATTCTAGCACTTCAGGGGAAAAAGTTTGAAATTTGGATGCAAATTTGTTGCGTTTATTTTAGTTTTTTACAAAGTTTTAAACTTGTCCTATATGAGTTTTGTTAGGGAATGAACTGTATTTTAATTGAGAGTTCTTAAAAAATAATAAATAAACATCAGTCGCAAACAATATCTGTTTTAAATGGGAGTGCTAATAATATGACCGATACTGTATATATGTATGTATCATACGTGCAATTCAAATACCAAATACCCCAATCCATAATACCTCTAAACTAAAGCCTTCGTAAAACTCTTCCTTTTGCGTCCAATATTGAAATATTTCACATAACTCTAATATTTATATGGTATCGACTTTTCAAACAGGTGGCAATTCTCTTCAAAAAAAAATATATTTAAACTAAAATATTTTTTAATCTCTTTAATTTGATACCCATACTGTGATACATATTTCAATTAACTTATAAATTAACTGGAATTTAACCTTTTGAAAAGTTGGCAACACTCTTCAAAAATCTAAAAAATTGGTCAGATGCTATTGAGAGTTATAAGCGATCGGGTATCAAATTTCATCTTAATCCGTCCAGTCGTTTTTGATTTCATCAAATTTCAGATCACCCGGTACCGTTAAAAAATAAGTTCTAACTTCAAAAAAAAACATCTTATTGCCCATCTGCAGGGCAAGCCATTCAATTTGACATTCGAATGAACGGTGCAGATTTAATGACCTTTGTAAAAAATGCCTTCGCGTATAGCTATATACATATACCTTCGAATACGTGGCAGCCCTAATCAGAAATATTTTCAAACTGAAGCTTTCCGAAAACGCTTTTGTTTGGGCTCATAACTTAATATTTCATATTACTTGTGGGTAATTTCACTAAATTTTACTTCACAAACAGGTGGCAGCTCTCTTCAATGGTATTTTTTAAACTTAAAAGTTTTTAAATCTCATTCTTCTGGCAATGTGATTCATATGTAAGTATTTCAATTAACTGATGAATTAAGTCGAATTTCACTATTCAACAGGTGGCAACCCTCTTCAAATACCTCAAAAATATTCTAATTACATTGGTTGAATTTTTAGCGTTGCCCTGAAAGTACTTTTTATATTAATTTAAAAAAATGTTTGCTTTTTCTGTAAAATTTCAAATTGCCAAATAGGACCTTCTACATTCGATACTGCCTGGCAGCAACTCAAATAGTCACTCATACGCAATGGTGTTGCTTCCTCTAAATAAATTTATCTTAATGTCTTACATAAATTTCCAGTTTCGAGAGGTGTTAGTGCCAGCATGTGTAGTGCATACACACACAAATGCAATACATATGTATATATGTATTTATGTGAGCGCAAACACACTTAACACATGTACTTTACATAAATCCCAATTAGCGACGCTTTTTGAGCAAAATTTCCCTAACGACCTTTAAGCAACCTTCAAAGGAACGAGTGCTGCTCATTTGCAAAGTCAATACGAGATTTAACATGGATGCTTAAACGGAATTATAAGCAAATATTGCCGATAAGGGGTGTATAGGAGAATTCTCCACAAAAATATAAAAAAGTATCAGCTTTAAATATTTTGCAAAAATTAAAAAATACCAAAAGCGACTAAGGACAAGAAAATCTAAAGATTTGTAATGTAATGAGTTTATTCCAGCAAAAACATAGAATTACTTCATAGAGATTAACCTTCCATTTTGTGCTGAACAACGATAGATAGGCAAAACATATTTATTACTGCGGCTCTAAAAACCTACAGTAAACCCTTAAACCTCTATATGTATTTACGATATTAACTTTTTCATACACATTATTTCCCGCATTGAGTTTGATAGCATGCAAGCTTCTAATAAATTCGCACAAAATACTCCGCATTGCGCATACGCCCTGGCACACTTCTGTGTGTATGAAAAAATATTGCTGGCCGATTGATTTGTAGTTCTTAATATACGAGTATTTTTAGAGCGAAATAGGTCGATGACTGATTGCATAATCAATGAGCTTCGGAAGTATGAACAAAAGCCTTTATTTAATTTGATGTCGAATAGTCGATACAATCAAATCTATTCGCTTTATTTTGTATATAAACACCACAATGCCGCTCCACTAAGGCAGCGTTAAAGCACTTCCACGCCAAACAATTTCATTTTTTTTATTGATATTTTCCAGTTGTATTTGTTGTTGGCGGATAATTCGCACGATATGAGTAACAACAAAGCATTAAGGGAAATTGAAAGCTATAAGCCACTCGAAACCAAGCAACGCACTAATTCACGGCGCCAATGCGCATTCAACAAATCCAGATTGCAACTAGCATGAGCACGTTCCATTTTGTACTCTAAGCACTTCAATTCAATAAAAAAAACAACAACAATAACGCAAAGTAGTTGAAGAAAAACAGATTTACTACATAAAATAAAAATAAGAAGCTCAAGTGTATGAGTATGTACATACATATGTACATATATGTATGTATACAGGGTGTCCTAGTCAACCGGTCAGGTGCGGGAATGATTTTTAATTTCGATGAAACGGAAACATGTTGTTTATTAGTACAAATAATGAGACCCGTATTTTTTTTTGGCCTTGAAAAAATTTTTTGGTTGACTTATAAGTTATTTCTTTTTAGATAAAAATCGATATTTAGGGATTTTTTTTTCAAATGCACATAACTTTGTTAAAAAAATTTTGTATTTCAACCATTTTTTCATTCAAATGTTAGTAATTGTTGCCACTTCAAGATAGAATGGTAAAATTATTGATTTTTATTTTTATACACTTCTTTTTTATTTTTATGAAATTTTTCTCGAAATTAAATTTTGCGAAAACTTTACTTTTTTTCATACTTTTTCGCAAGAAACTAGGCACTTTGAACTACAATTGAGATGAAGCCTCAGTAGCTAAATTTTTTTTCTCAGATATGATTTTTTAGTAAAAAACATTTTTGAGGTACATACTACAATTTAGTCAATAATTTTCACACGAAAGATTATTATTTATTATTATTAGCTTTAGAGTGGGTACTGCATTAGTTAGGGAGATAGGTAAATTGCTGCATATACACCTCGCACACCTACTTTTTCTAAAAAAAAATCATATCTCCAAAAAAAAGGTTAGCTACTAGGGATTCAGCTCGATTGTAGTTCAAAGTGACTATTTTCTTGTAAAAATAGTGTCAAAGAAAAAATATATAGTTTTTGCAAATTTTTCTTTCGAAAAAATTTCATAAAAATAATTAAAAAAATTATAAATAAATTTTGCAGAAACATACGCAAATTTTTTAAATTTTACATAAACTAGGAAAAGAGCCTTTAATTCAGCAAAAAGAACTTTTTATTTCGTATCAATCAATGGGTTTTGGGAACGCTGATCTCAAATATATCTACGCCATTTTCTTATCTCGTCGGGTTTAGAATTTATAAAACTTTTTTTTTTTTTGCGTAACTTCACTGCTCTTGAAACACGTCTTTCCATTAAATTCATGGAATCGAAAAGTAAAAAGTGAACCGGTTCTGGAAAATTAAACTCATGATAAGTCTGATAAAGAAAATTTAGTAATTTAATAACCGACTGGATGTCAGCTACAGTGAATTGTCATTCAAAAGCGGAGACTACACTCTAAAAAAAATGCTAAGTAGCTGTAGTTCGTTTTTTTTTTTTTACAAAACCAAAAGACAACGTTATTGGGTTTGAAGTTGTCTTTATCAAATACAAAGAACTCAAATAAAAGGTTGCCTTTTTTGTCACAAAAACTGATCAAAGTTACCCATAGTGCATTGGTATAGATTCTTCTTCATAAAACACACCACCGATGTCGGCATTCAAAAGCGACTAAAAGTGTTCCTTCCACATCTCAAAAATACTTTGGACGAAGAACTTTTCTCTTCTTGGATACAATCCCACTACCTACTCAACGGACTGGCATGACACTATATTGGCTCTTTCCGAGGACAACTTGTATAGTAAGATTCAACAGGATTTCAGACCTTCGCGGGCCAAAGTTATACGTCTGCTCACAACTTAAAAAATTCCCTAAGAAACAATTTAACGTGCTCACAACTGGGGATCTGACATAACGGTTTAACACCCCTTTTGGAGAAAGCTGAAGTGAGATGATGAATTCTGGAGGAAAGACTCATAGGTTTTTCCTATTAAGAACCTATTAAAAATAGCCCGAGCCTGTACTTCAGCCTTTGCTTCTAAGATCCTTTTGTTCATATAAAAAAGCGCAAATTCTTGGTGAGTTTGTGGTATAAATTCCCAATAATATTCGTCAGCAGGCCAGATGGAATTAAAAATTGGATATTCACTTACAGGCGTATGCACGAAAGGAAACCATTTCTATCAACCCTTGTCTGCCGCGCAATGTGTGTTCTCTTGGTGATAAGTAGTATTCAGCTTACTTCGACTTAATTTCAATATTCACAGACATTGGCGCATTCAAAATATCAGCAAAGAAGCAAAGTCAATCAAGAAAATCAACTCAATAAACTACAATAAAATCAAACAAAAATAAAAGCCAGCTCTAATATCAATAACTTAAGCAATCACACGCTGCCTGCAGCTAAAACCCAGCCACATTGCCAAACACACAAATTGTGGCTCATTAATGCGCATTGACATGGAAAAACTGGCAGTGGCAGTGGCGAGCTATGTGCATATTTAAGTACATACATACAAACATAAAAAAGAAAGAAACCATAGTGATTGGGGAACAGAATACGAACAGCTGATAGATGTAGTAGGAGTAGCAGTAGGAGTAAGAAAATCCCCCCGCAAAGTACTACTACGGAAGTGGGTAAACTAAGCGCTCACACTTTTTGCTGCTTTGCTAAGCTTCAAACAATGAAAAGGCAGCAACAAAGCATAGGAAATTGTGTTTCGCAAAGAAGCGATTGAATACAAAGACAACTGTGTTAGTGAGCAGAGATTTTCTTCAATATTGATTTGGTATATTGGAGTTTTTAGCTTTCCACGCAGGATGTCTTTTTTTTTTGTATGTAAATGTAACAGACTAGCTGACTACCGAACTGATTGAAGTCTGTTTACTACATATTGATGAAATAAGTTTGCATTTTGTACAAAGCACAAGGAGAAGCAACGTAGCTGGAACCTCCTTATAGTTACTTACAGTTTATTTTGCTCGCAAATCGATTTCCTTTCGTTGCAAATGGATTTGTTTGTGCATATTTACTTAACAAAGGATACGTTTATGTCCGCATTTTTTATTGAATATTTAATTTTTCAAATAAGTACATAATGGGTTTACGGAAATGTAAATATTTGTTAAGTGTTCTCGTTAATAGGGTCGGCAAATGTTTTATTACGGTTGGTCCAAGCAAATGAACGATTTTTTTTCAGTCTTGCCCTCTCAACCGGTAATACCACGGTCACAATCGGTAATACCATATCACATATAAATTTTGGTCTCGATTGGAATCGGTTAAGGCGTGTCGCACATGGGGGCAAAGAGACTCAAAGAATTAATATTACTTTTTTTCATCTAATACCCAAAATCGATACTACCATAAACGAAGATATCACATATAAATTTTGTAATGTAAGGACCACTCTAGTATACATATGTACGTCAGGGCGTATCACCAAAACAAAAGTTGCGGTTTTTCCACCGGATTTATACAATTTATTATATTTTAAGACTTCTTTCTAAATATTTCGGAAAAATATTAAGATTTACGTGAGCTAGAGCGATTTGAAAATATCTACAAAAATTTCTTTATTTTGATTCCGTTGATGCAATTTTTAAACACTTTTATGTTGAGGCGTTTTTTATAAAAAATTATTTTTTAATCCAATTTTATTTTCAAATATGTCCAGCTCACGTTAATCTTAATATTTTTTCGAAATATTTTGAAACCCCGTATTAATAATTCTCCGGTCATGTTCAAATCCATAATCATATTATTTTCATGGTAAACGTTTTTTTTTTTCGCAAAAAATATGCCGACAGATGGCGCTAGCGTCGAGATATTTAGAGAATCCGCATTATCGTTAGATATGGTAGAAATTCATAATAGGTACCTATTAATTTCATGATAAGAAACTATTCTGAGAAACTTGGAACCAATAGATGGCGCTAGAGTCGTGATATTTAGAAACTTCGAAACTGCTTCGACTCTATGTTTATGTAAATATGAACTTACTTTTTAGATGACTATATGAAGGGTGGGGTTATGTGTGCATAAAAAAGAAGTGTAAAATTGTGTAACGATCTCACATCCGCAAACAGCATTCAGTAACCCTTGGGCACGGCAACAGCTCATTAGATGTATATTATTAAAATGCATAATTTCAATTGTCAAATTTAATTGCTTTTGAATTAGTAAAAATCGGCAACATTCTTCAAAAGTGTAAATAAATAAATAACGCCTGCTTAAACTATTTTCGATGGTGTCACCAATGTATATGAAAATGTTTCAATTTACTTATTATTTAAATTTATTTCAACTTTTTAAGTAGGTGGCAACCCTCTCTAAAGCAAATATAATATTTTATTTAACTTACTATTTAGTTGGTGATAACTTTTGAAAAAAGTGGCCAATTCTCTTCAGAAAATATTCCTAAATACATATATAAATCCAGGTTATAACCTATATATATGCCAATTTTTTTTTTTTGTATACATACATACATACGCCCAGCCGGTTTAGCAGGAAAGAGCAACAAACATACTCACTCACAAACTTTTTCATCGCTAATATTACAAGGATGTTCCTCTTAGTCCTAGCAATGTGTATAATTTAACAAATACATACATACGTAAGCTTGCTTACGTTTGCTATTTTTATACTTTTCACGTCATCTGACGTTGCTACTTTATGGTGTAGTAGATATTTACTATATAACTACGAGTATGTACATATATTGAAAAAACAAGTGGGTTTGTACGTACATACTTACATACATACATATCAGGGAAGCCAACTCGTGGGGCAAAAAAATTCTAAAACGAAAAATTTTAGACACTTGAAACTGGCACTTTATTATAATAGAATTGAGTGGGCTACAAAACGGCATACTCAAAACCTTTCTAGAAAATCGAATTAATAAGCTCGAAATTTTTAGGAAACTTTGTTGAATTTTTTTCAAATATTTATTGCACAAAGTTTCAAGCTTCAATTTATATGGTATTTGTTAAAGAATGAACTATATTTTTTATAAAAAAAAATAACTCCATAAAAATACTTGGTGCAACTAAAATTTTTTCGACCAGTGTATGTACGTAAGTATTATATAAACACTTTTTATTATTTATTTGTTAACTAACTTTATAAAAGTTTGGTTTGGTTTACGAATACCTATATTAATAAAATAAACAAAATACATTCAATTTTTGTGTTTTTTTTTGTAACTAAGGAGATATCAATGGGTGGGAAATTTTACGAAATTTCGGGAAAATTCGGGGAATTTCATTATCGAAATCGGAGAATTCTCAAAAATGTGTTGGCTACCCTAATACATATATACAAGAAGCTTTTTAGTAGTAGTATGCATACATATGTATGTATGTATGTAGCTACTCGTTTACACAAATATGCCTACTCATATCTTTTATAACCGTTAAGTGTGTTGCACTCGAAATTTCACGTCACACCGTCTTTTATGCGTAATTTTATTATTATTACCTACTCGTATATGTATTATGTGTCGTGTGAAAACATATTTGGATTTCTTTACAAGTATATTTTTACACGCGTGTCCTTTTGTAGTAGACTCTAGAAAAGTTGCATGCCACAATGACAGGTGTGTAGTGTATGCATATAAATTTATTATGTGTATGTACATATGTAAGCACAGACATATGTACATATGTTTAAGGATATGCTAATGCGTTATGCACATGTATGTATAGCGAAAATGGTTTTACGGTCTAAAATTGTTAGATGAAAATGTTCGCCTACCTGAAATAGCTCATGGAGGAACCGACGACATGCGATGATTAGTATGCTAAATAAATATACATTGTAGATGCCTATATATATGAACATATTATGTATATATACATGAACATATGTATGTGTGTATAATTTTGCACACAAGTTTAGTATGAAGATATGTATGCATGTGTGTGTTTTAACGACCGTTTTGTAGTGCTGATATAACTCAATATTCTGACCGCTATTTGCGTAATATTTTTGTTTAGCTCATGTATTTTTTTTTTCAAATTTGTGCGCATGTATGTGTTGGAATGCGTTCTCATTTTACTACCCACCCCTTTCCAATATACATACATATGTAGTATATCATGGCTTTAGGTCATTTCTTCGGGTCGATTTTTATTTGTTGACAACTCGTGCACAATTCCTTATTTGCATAGAGATGGATAAAAGTTTCTAGCAAATTAGATTTTCTGGCTTTCGCATTGCTCCGAAATATGACTTTTCATCTTAACGCTTTTGTTCTTATTGTGCTTATATTATTTAACATACGAATATTATACATATTAGACATATGTATGCACACATGTCTATCGATACATACATAAAAAAAAAAATATTCCGACGAATTGATAACATCCTCCTTTTTTTGAAGTCGGTTAAAAATTGTGTTTCCTTTTTGCACTGAGAGGATGTGGATGGGATTGTTTTTAAACATAATTTGTGTCTGTTGGAAGATTATACAGATCTAAATTAAGTGAAATTAAAAACTATATGTATAAGTATGTATGTATATATTTTTTTAACAATAAACACTAAAAATTTAAAGAAAATAAATTAAAAACGGAAAAATTAATAAAATTAGTTTCTTAAAAATTAAATATCACAAAAAAAAAATATTTTTTTCTTTTGAAGACAACAAAATCTAAAAGTTGTATTAAAAAAATAAATTAAAAGAAAAAATAAAGAAGTTTCTAAAAATTAAATGAAATTAAAATATATATATATATATGTACAAGCAAAAATAAATGAAAATACAAATAAATAAATTTTAAAAAAGAAGAAAAAATCCGTTGCCTGAGGACTCCAACCACGAATCGCTCGAATTGTATGCCAGCGCTTTGCTCAATCGGCCAATGCGACCGATTTCTGACTGCCCTAGGGGTAAATATAGAGCGACAAAATATTCAGGGGTAAGCTTTAGAGGGAAGAAAATGCTTCTAGAGGAAACTCAAAAGGAAGGAAGGGGTAATCCTTTGTATGTATGTAGTATGTAAACACTATAATATAAAAAAGGCATATCTTAAAATTCAGCCACCAATGCCAACGCAAAGCTATGTATCGAAAAATTCAGTGCAATGTAGAGTAAAAATATGGGTGCCACATTAAAGAGAAAATTATGTAAAATTAATATGTTTGGTTTTTTTTCATTGATTTAAGCTAACAAAGTTAGAAGGAAGAAAATCGAGGATACATATAGTAGTCTTTGGTATGTATTTATTTCTAAAATAATTAATCAATTTTTTAAATAAGATTTTCAATACCTATTCGTCCTTGTGTAAAAAAAATGAAATTATTATTTTTTTTAGTTGATACCCATATGGCCATTCTACATTGCAGTGAATTTTTTAAATACTTTTTTTCAATCAATAACATCTTTGAAATTTCAAAAAATCGGAACATCAGAGAGAGAGAAAAACTAAAAACACAGTTTTAATAATATTTGGCCCCTTTTTCGCGAATATTATATTATATATTTTTGTGTGTAGAATTGATTGTCGAACGGTGGTACGAATTCAAAATTTTAAATAAAATAATTGCTCCTTTCCATAACAATGAAATGTTATTTATACAAAAAAATGCAAAGGAATTTTACTAAGGTACTAGTATTAGGGGTATTCAGGCGTTAATGCGAAATGCATTGCACTGGTGCGAAATGCGAAATTGCGAAGCTTCGTCAACAGAAACACAGCTGAAAATCTCGCATCAGTCATTGCATTTCACTCTTTACCAATCATAAGAAAATTCAATGACTGATGCGAGGTTTTCGGCTGTTTGTTGTTGATAAAATTCTGTATTTTCACATTTCGCACCATTGCAATTGCATTTCGCATTAACACCTGAATACTCCTATTACATTATAGTCAGTAAAAAAGTGCGAATTTTAAATTTTTCGTATTATTAGGGAAAATGATAGTTGACTTGACTGTTGTCAACTGAAAAAGTATATGATTAAGAATTCATCCATTTTAAAAAAAAAGTTTTTCTTATTTTTAGAATTGACAACTGTCGACTGTCTAACTTTTAATTTGACATAAAATTCATGAACAACATGCCTCCAAACCTAATGAGTGGCATTTTAAAAAAGATTTGCTTATTTTTAGAATTGACAGTCCATTTGTCAGTTGTCAACTGTCAAATCTTTAATTTTGCACAAAATTCGTGGCCAGCACCTTTAAAAGCATATTGAGTGGCATTTTTAAAAAGTTTTTTTTTTTTAAATGTGCATTTGATTTCACCTGTCAACTGTCAAACTATAAATTTTATAGCATATTCGTATTTACCATGATAAAAATATGATCGTATGCTTATAAAAAAAACAGGGCGCTTTTTTAAAAAAAAAAAAAACAATATTCTGATCCGATTCGGCTGGCAGCCGCGACTTTGAAAACACAATTTTGTTAAAAATTTTCATTCCTGGAAAATAATAATTTATTTTCCATATCCACCTATTTAGCTCGCTATAAGCACAAATTTTTCAAACCAGTCGCAGAAGAAAGTATTAAAAATGAATTACAAAAACTAAAATCGAAAAACGCTGATGAAGTTACAGATTCCCCAAATTCTGCCAATAGAATGAGAATGAAGAATTATTTTTAAAAAGCTTTAGAAAACCTGACACATCTGGTTGGGTTTGTTAGCGCTGTTTAAACGACGATCTCGCCGTTATGCTAAAGTCGAATTGTTTCTAAAACATACTTGACAGCCGCATTCGCAACATCCCTAGTATGTATACACTAGGCTGGTCCCTACAAAATCACACATATCACATATAAGTTCAGATTCCTCTATAGAGACTCAAACAATTTTTTTTTTCATTTGATACCCAAAATCGATACTAATAAAGGCGAAGATATCTAAATTCTGGTACCGATTTTCGTCGGTTAAGACATCTTCAAAGGGTAATCTGAGCTTTGACCGCTGTGAGGCACACCTTAACCGACTCCAATCGGTTTATATGTCATATCTTCGACTATAATAGCATCGACGTAAGGATTGGGGCTTAAGAAATCTTATGTAAAAATTTGCTTCCTACATATGAGGACTACCCTAATATATACGTAAAATAGCATACATATCGATAGTCCTTTGCAATAACGACACAACTGAAAGCTCAAAAACCCCCTACTGAACCATGTATATAATCCTTGTCTAAACGATATCTAATCCTAACTAAATCTTTATAAAGCGGTCAGATTAAAGATTTTGTAAGGATTATACATGGATTAAACAAGTATTAATGGCAAGTGCTTAGGAGTTTTTTTTAAGTTTTGAGTTATGTCTTTAATGCAGAGGACCAGAGATATACACAAGTACATATTTACGACGAATGACTCAACGGGGCTTCGCGGGGGGCAATAAAAATGCCTATGTGCTTATAAATCATTCCGTCATGACTCAGTCAATGAAGGCATTTCCCAACTTTTTTATGAAATTTTTTGGTTCGTTCATCTTTTTCGTACGCCACGGAGCATACATACATCTTTACACCACATATGTACTTATGTATGTATACATTAGGGTGGTCCAAAACTGCATTTGGGGGGAGTAAAGTCAGAATTTGTATGCTCTCACCACCCCTATTTTTTTATTTTGAAATCAAAAAAAATTTAGAGGTCGCTCAAAGCGCTTAAAGTGCCAATGTATTTTTTTTCGTAGAAATGGTATACAATTCCTGAAAGGCAATATAATTCGATCGGAAAACTTTGTTTCTCTTCAGGAGGTTCCTAGTAATAATAATACCCAATTAATAATACCCAATTATTTGGCTAACAAATTTTTCATAGTAACTATATTTTATAGGTCCGCCAAAACCCCCAGTAAATGCAACGGGGGGATAAATACAAAATCTTTAGTATTAAAAATTGGTTAAATAAAAAATTGGGTAATGTTATCGGAAGTATCCTGAAGAGAACCAGAGTTTTCCGAACGAAAAATATTGATTTTCAAGAATTCGATCCCATTTCTACGAAAAGTTTCTCGACCTCTTAATATTTCTTGATTTCTAAATAAAAAAATATGGGTATACTTTTTCTCGATATAGAACAATCCTAGGGGGTGAGAGCATTAATATTCCGACTTTACTTGTTTTAGACCACCCTCATATACATACATACATATGTACATATATCTACGCTTGCATGTGCAAACATATATGTATATGTATGGTCACGGATTAAGCGCAATTGAAAAATGGAAATGCCAATAAAATTCCAATAAATTCCAACACGAAAAGCCAGTCAACTATTTGCGGCGCATTAAAGCGCAGACCGAAATAATCATAGCCGTTACCCCAGTCACGGCATTTACATATGTACATAAGTATACATATATGTACATATGTATGTATGTAAGTATAAACTGCAAGTAGGTGGGAAGTCCTGCATAAAAACTGGCGCATAAGCTGGCGCAAAGCCGTCGTGTACTCGTCCAATGGGGAGGTGGTAGAAATTGTGAAATTATTAAATTGAGAAATATTCAGGCATATGGCCATAAGCGTACGTTTTCGTGTCTACCTGCGCTTGCACAAACAAACAGTCTGCTATAATTGGAGCATTATTCACGACTTTCCGCACATTTTCTTTGGCTTTTCAAAAGCCGCACAAAAATGCCTAGAATGTATGTATGTACTAATTATGTATATACATAGCTGCGTGTATGCGCTGAATGTACTGCGAGCGCTTAATTTCCAATTATTAAATGACAACAACATTCTATGGGGGAACCACGAATGGCAGCAAAATGACGAGGACATTGAGTAATGATGGGAAATTGATAAATATACATACATATGTATGTATGTACACTAGACTGTACCAGAAAAAAAAGTTCACCGTACGCCCCTGAGTCTTACAAGTATTTTTGCAAGGCAATTTCGAAAAAAAATTGTTTGTTGGCCTAACGTAGGGGTCGCAAAATGTAGGTGTCGCCGAAAAAAAAATCGATATTTCCGGTGAAATTTTTTTGTGAGCTATATTTCATTCTCAATACATCCGACCCGAAAATGTACCAGCTCAGTCTGGCGAAGGCCGATCCGCCGCAAAGAAAATACTCTATACTATCCTCATCCTCCAAGCAAAATATAGTATGTGATTCGTCGATGACACCAATGTACTGAGGGCCAGAAGGCATTCAAAAACGGCCAAAAGTCAATTTTAAAATTTTAATTTTTTATGCTGATAGCCAAAATACACAGTATTCAAGGTAACTGTTAGTAAAATATTATAGAAATTGCCTCAATTTGTGGTCACAATTTTATTTTGACTAAAATAGTTGTATTTGAAATTTACAAGTCCGGCGTATAGTAAAATTCAATTTTCTTTGCAGAAAATATTAAATATTTTCCTCTTGTCTTTTGTTTTTTATTAATAAGATGCAGTGAAAGAAAAAAAAAACATAGAAAAACATAAAATTTTAGTTTTCCGAGTTGCTGAGATAAGTTCCGAGATGATGAGGACATAACTGACGATTCACCCACACTTGAATTTTATCTAAGAGAAGCATTCAACCACGTTAATTTAATGAAATAAAAAAAAAAATACTTAAAAAATAAAAAATAAATAAACAAAAACAAATCAAATATAAAAAGAAATATACAAAATCGAAGTATAAATTCGTAATTGGTAAAAAAAATATAAAAAAACAAAAGTTAACAAAATTACAAAAAATAAAAATCAAAATCAAAAGTCTAAATTCGTAATTCAAAAAAAATATATAAAATGAAAAATAACAAAAAAGGTAGAAAAATTGTGAATATAAAAACAAAAGCAAAAAAGAAAAAATATATATACCAAAAAATTAAAAAAGTGGTCTAAGTCCGTAGTGTAGCCTCCTTTTGGTGGGCTTCGGAAAGTACATTTTATATAGGCTGACTAAAGGCGTATTTTTTTGCCGGTCGTATCGGATTTGCCCTTTCGAATTTTTGAAATCTAACTTCAAATTCGTGATCAGTGAGGCCAAAAATCATAGAATAACAAGTTTCAAACCAATCCGTTTACTTTTCACAATATTGTCCTCCATATTGGATCCGGCATTTTGAATTTTTAAAATCTAACATCAAAACCCCCTGTAGCAAGTTTTAAGCCATTCCGATAATAATTCGAATATTGGCCACTTTTTATCGATTGCTGGCCCATAGTGCAATGGTGACCACACATACATACATACAAATGTATCCACATGGACTTTATCCCGTAATTAGTCCAATCAGGGCTCGTAGCTTACCCCTTCTCTGTCTAAAAAGGAATTTAGCCACCACCCTATCCATTTAATTTTTCTCTTTTAAACTAATTTTTTCTTTCCTTTTTAACTTAATTTTTAGATTATATTGTTTTAGAAAGGAAAATATATTTTTTTTATTTCATTAAATTTTTAGAAACTTATTTTATTATGTTATTGCTTTTAGAAGAAAAATTTTTTTTTTACCTTTTTTTAATTTTTTTCTTCTTTAATTTAACTTTGTTTTAATTGTTAGATATTATTTCAAAAATAAAATTTTTTATATCATGTATCTAATATTTATTATGTGTATATCGCTAGATTAGAGTGAAAAGTTGGTAAGTCCCAATTTAAAAATTTTAGAGAGGAAAACAACTTTTTTTGTCGCCATTTGTTTCAAGTATACCAAATTTGGCGGTTTAAAGCAAAGCAAAACTCCATACGAATAAGAGCAACACTCCCACTAAAACTCTTTGGGGAATTTACAACAACAATATCTTTATTAAATGATTTCGCACTATTTTGGTCTTATCGAATTTTCGGAGTCTCTTTTGGACTTAGCAAGTTTTCCTTTCATTGAATATAAACGAGAGAATATAAAAGAAGTACCTGTATCCTTTGCGAAATGGTGTATTTTTAATTTCTCTAGCGTCCTGTATCAAAACATGAGTTTTCAATTATAAGATTATGTTACTTTAAAAAGAAAAATGTTATTTTTTTAATTTAATGATATTATTTTATTTTTTTTTTTTAATTTTTAGATTCTATTGTTTTAAAAATATTTTTTTTTTTATTATTCATTTAATTTTTAGAAACCTAATTAATTGAAGGGTTTCACTTTTCAATTGAATTTTATTTTACAAAATTTTTAGTTTTTATTCTTTTAAAAAGTTTCACGTATTTTTTTAATTCATTTTGGTTTTAGAAAACTTATTGCTAAAAAACAAATCCTATGAGTACAAATCCACAACAAGCTTTTCAGGCTTTCAGTAATAGCTGAATTGTGTAGCTGAAAGCCTGAAAAGCGGCTAACGCCTGAAAATCTTGTTGTGGAGTTGTACTCTAAGACCTCCTCGTCGGCAGATCTTGCAATAAGTCTTTCGAAAGACAGAAGAGAGCTTTCAGGATAATTTCCAGAATTCACAATTGTCAAACAAAAGACTTTTGTCTTTCGAAAAGCTGTGTTGAGTTGAAGGACAATCACCAACATTGCTCTGTAAATATAGCTTAATTTTCATCCTTATCTTTAGATACCTTTATTTTTTCGCTGTTTTTATTTTAGCCTTTATCCTTTCTTTAATTTACATATTCATTTATCCTAAATCTTACCCTAGTCGTCTAACACGATTCTTAAGGAGTTCGGTATCAATAATAAGGCATACATTTAGGAGGCATTTCCGTACCCACCATTTCCGTTGAATTCGCATGTTGATTTTTTACCTCTGATCCAATACTTTTCGTGTAAAATCCTGTAAAAATGTCGAAACAGCAAAATTACTCGCTGAAGTGAGAGTAAAAAGTGAGTAACAACAAAAAGTACGGGAACAAAAAAGCTTTTTTTTCCAGTAAAAACGTCAACCAGTGATCGCTTGACACTTTTCAGGATTTTACCAGGCGAAAAAGTTCGGGTAAAATCTTGAAACTTCATTCTCTACACAACTCTCCTAACTTCTCTGTAACTTCCTGCAAGTTCGTGTAAAAACCTGTAAGTTCATGGAGTAGTGGAGCAGAGCAAACTATTAAGCTTTTAATTCACTACCGCCGCTAAAGAAGTTTCACTTCAAAAACGCATCTGATCTTATGACCGAAACATGGCTTAACCAACCCTGAGGAACTAATGGGAATTGATATAAGCCGTCGGTTCGCGCATTTCAAAGAATGAGTGGAGGTTATTATTCAAAATTACAAGATACCAGAAAATACAACCTCTACAATGTCCAAGTGGAACAACCATCTTAACCTGACCCTACCTAAACTGTGAAACCTATAGACTATGTTGAATTAAAACAAAAATCGAACATTTAAATATAAAGTAGCGTATGTGGTGTAACGCAAGTGTACATAGTATTATTTAGTTATGTATGTATATTACATACATATAACTTGTCTATTTCCTACCTCTTGCTTTAATGTGCCATATGCGACCTTAAACAAACTTCATTGAATGCTCTGCAAAGCACTCGAGTATCGCCGAGCCTATCTGAATTCTTGTATACGGTTTAAAAGGTAACGCTTAAGCTCCAAAAAGTGATTGGCACTAAATTAAATTTCACAATTTTCACAAAATGAGAGATTCTCACACAAAAGTCCTCTTCAATGAGGATATGGCCTTTATTATATTACACTGAATCTTTGAATGTAGCATGCGTTTGTCGTACACGCACAAAATACACTCTTTTAATCTTTTTTTTCATTTATTTTTTCCTTCGCACTTCGCAGTTGGCTAACAGGTTTCATAATCCAAACAGATTATGCATCTTTCACACTTCCTGAAGTCAACATCCGATGGGCTAATAAAGCCGGTTGTACATATGCGCACTTATATCCGGTTGCATGCGTGCGTGCGTATGTGTGTATTTTCACACGCGCACACACACATTAATACTTGTGAGAAAACTTAAGCTCAAATATAATGTACACACTTATGCACACCCGTAGGTGTATTTCTAAGGGAAATTTGTTGTTGTACACTCGTCAGCGCTGCAAACTTGAACTCCACGTTTTAACGAAGAGAGAAGAAATGTAATTCGATATGGCGCTGGAGAATAGGCGAACAATGTTCCAAAAAGGACACGCGTACAAATACAATCAAAGAAAAAGCTAAAAGGAAGTAGCAAATCAGCGAAATAGGTAAAACACACGCGGCATTCTAGTGAGTACACTCGAAAATGTATAAATTTATTTATGTATAAAGTACAGGCAGGTACATTCGCAAATCTAAAGCGCACCACAACAACGCGTAATAAATTAGAAATGTACGTCGAGTAGAATGGCGCGCGCCGTTGAAGCGTAAAATCGAAAAGGTAGCAAGCATGAACCGGTGACGAACGACGACGACGACACGGCGCACAGAGAAAGCAGCCACAAACGAACGAGACAAAGCGCGCGGCACAACACGCAATTTCGAAAAAAGAGAGAAGCACATAAAGTTCGAAAATTAGCGCTAATAGACGACGATGGTCATTCCAAGAAGTTGTGGCAAAAAAAAGAAGAAGCGGCGTCAAAGATAGACACAAGAAATTTTCATAAGCAAGCAGCTTAAAATGAACGCATCAAGTCCAGATTGAAGAGGTGTCTAAGCAATTGTGGTGGCAGCAAAAGTGGCGACGCATCGGAGGTGAACCTTAGCCACACATCTGTGTGGATATAGGCAAGTATGTACTATGTAGCGGATACGCGAGGCGTGATGAGGACACGCTATTTTAAGCTACAGCTTATGAGCGCTTAATTTCATTTTTTTTAATTAAAATAATTTTTTACTTTTCGGTATATATGTATGTAACTTTGCTATTCTATTTCGCACTTTGACTTTGTGCTGCTTTTTACAAAGTGTGCATGTGCACTCGTCGCTGGTGCAAAGTCCAGTGTCTGCTGTCTACTTTCGTAGATACTTAATTTGGTAGCTGGATTTTTTTTTTTTTTTTTAACCCACGTCGCGCTGTTGCTTAGGACTTTCTGTACAACGCCTATAAGTATGCACACATCTTAGTGGACCGCAGCATACACTTTTTAATGCACATCAAAATACACAATTGTTTAAAATATATAAACAATTTATTTTTAATTTGCCAAATAAACTTTTTTTGCTTGTGTATAATTTGTATTTATCTTTATTATTATTTTTTTTTTAATTTCAACGCTGCAGCGTCTATTAAATGCCAACTACGACAACCGTACGCGCGTATATCCTTAACTCAACTGAGACAACACTAATGTGTCTATGGAATTTTGCGCAGTTCCAGCTGCGGGAGCAGACAAAGCAACGAGTGTTTGTGCTTTCCAATTTCGAACATCCTACAAACCACCCTCTTATGAGCATGGAGAGCACAAAAAAAGAGTGCCATGAGACATAAGGGATGCTTCGATAGCGGCTGGGAAAGTTTTGAAAAGGTGTAAAGCTTTTGTTTGACAAGTTTTCTTTTGGCAGCTGGTTCAATGTGGTATGCCACCAAAGAGTGTAGTATGGTAGGCAGCATTAAAACATGTTTTCTGAGAAAATTTATTTGTTTTTTTTTTTTAAGACGTGTACTAGGTATGTAAATTCGAGAATTACTTACCCATAATTCTGTTTGATTTACCTAAACTTGGTATTGAGTTTTGACTTGCTTACGAGATTTTCAACTTTTCAAGTGCGTTTTCGATTTTTAAAATCCACTCGTCTCGCTCTAATAAAAATGAAGAGTTTTGAATTGTAATCATGCCTGTAAAGATTTCAAAAATCAAATACCACGCTAAATGCTCAGAAGAGAAGAAAACCAAAAAATACAAATAAATTCGTTTAAGTTAAATAAAGCAAAATAAAATATGTAAAATAGGATTTGTTCCCAAATTTTTAGTCGCATAGCGAGTGAAAAATCAAACTGTAGATGGAATATGAGTACTTTAACGCTATTTAATGAACATCATTGCGTTTTTAAAAAATTTTTAATTTCGTTTATATTGTTAACATTCGTAAATGTTGCTTAATATAGCTTTGCTTACTTGTAAGCTTGCTGTAGGCTATTTTATTTAGATTATTATATCATTTTGCAACAAAACAATCAACGTTTTTTAACTATTATGTATTTACATATGTATATGATAAAATTAAATCAGCATCAGCACTGCAAAATGTACAAAATGCGAACTAATTAATAGAAAGAAAAACATTTTTAAATTAGTAAATCTAGTATGCATGTATGTGGCCATGAAAATAATAACTCTTTTACACGTCGAGCACTAACCAACAAAAAAATCTGAGCGACATTTTTTCGAAATTTTCATTTTGATGCGAAAATGCTCATAGAGCATCGAGATGCATTTCTACATCAAAAAGAAAATTTTGGAAAAACTCTCATACATAAATTGCTCCGAGTTTCGGGTTGTTTTAAAATGAATGGAGTGAAAATCCTTGGCTGGATTCAAATACGGGCCACGGCTGCATAGACCCGTTTGTCGTGGAAAAACTTGTATCCTTTGCAGTGATGACGCCGAAATGTAGATATGGATTTAATTTTAAAACCTTTTAAGCATGGCATAAAAGAACATTTTTTTATTCTGTCTTGTAATCAATTTAATTTACTTTAAACTTTTTAGTTATAATTTAACGCAAGCCAATAATACTTACAAACTTATGCAACGAGCACACACAGCTTCATTAATCGCTATATTTTTTACAATATTCTTCTTTTTTTCAATTCTATAATACACACATTTCGCTTCATTCGTGTAGGAAAGAGTACGTCGTTTATTTACCTATTTACTTAGTAATTTCACTATTGCCTTTTCTACATTTCGGCGCTTAACATTTGGCGGAGCAACCACCAATCTCAGAAAGTTGGATGATTTCGTATGAAAAATATATCATATTCCTTTTCGATCCACTTAATCAACTTGTCTACGTTTTTTATGACCGCGCACTTATCTACAAGCGGTTCAAAAACTGCATAAAGCTCATAGGCAGCTGTCACCCAAGCGAGCACCACTTCACGATCGTGCACCTCGTAAATTAACTTTAGCGGTCGCGAGCTATTATGTATGCGATGCAGTAAATCACAGTATATGCCTTCCAAGCGTTCAAATTCACTCAACGTAGAGTAAGGAGGCGCCAATTCTGAACAGAGTAGCTGCGCCGCCGCTTTGGGTTTATAAAGGAAGTGCCGTAGTTCGGGTATGCCAATAGCTGTCAAATTTAAACCACCATTAGTGGGTTTCTCAATTTCTTTACTTATCGCTTCGAGACATTTCGAAGAACGAAGTTTTTCAGTTATACGTCTTTTAGCATCGGAGAGGGTGAAGAACACATTGGGGTCGACGGAGAGTAATAGAAGGCATGCCTGACAATCATCAGTGAGATACGAAACATGCGCATACAAATAACCATTCATATCGAATTTCGGCAAGCAGATAGGTGTCCAATTTTCCGAAGCCTTAAAAGACTCTGAGCACTCGATAAGATTAAAAATTAACCTGCAGTTGAAGAGGAAAATATGTTTGCTAATCAACTGAAAGTTTTGGTATGTATGCCTTTTCTTACCGCAAGTCTGCTGGATGTATAGAATATTTTTTCATGCGCACCAGCGAAATTAATTTGTTATTTGCTATGAGCACCGCAAATACTAAATCCTTAATTTTTGAGCAATTGCTTTGTATGGCGCTGACGATATTCGAACGCACAGTTGTAGATAATGGCATTACACGTATGGAGTTCGTTAGGAAGGTGAATACATTATTCGTCACTATTATTAGGAAAGATAATTTTAGATATTTTGTTTTTTTGGTTATTAAAATTCCTATTGTAATGGAAAAACTTACCGCGCTTATTACTGCTATCATTTGAGAGCAAATGATATATTAGTCGCTCACTACCTGCAAGCGAGCGCCGTAGATCGAAATTTTTACGCTTTTCAAAAATGCGCGTAACATGTTTGTAGGTGAGTGTTGATAAAATCTGATTGTAGACATCACTACAATTTTGAAATAATTATTAAATTTATATTTAGTTTCTCCTTAGTAATTCTCGCTCACCTCAGTTGATGCTGCAGCTGTGGCACACTCATATTTGTGCGCGACGCAGCGACCAGTATGAGCGTATTCCGCGTAAGAAATACAAATTTTATGCCATTCGCATGTATGGACGTAATAGCATCTTGACCATGTTGCACAAAGCTAACCAAAGCTTGTATGACGCCAAATAGTGTCGCTAATTTATCTTCATTGCCGTGCAACGAATATATGGGTTTTCCTGCCTCGCTTAAAATGAATATGTGCTTCTTCTGTCCACACCACACACTATCATGCATATAGTCATCTTGCACTTCATAGTCTTCATCAGCATTCACATTGACCGCGCTTAAAGAGCTTGAAATTTCCCCAGATACGGTGCTGGTACTATTGCTGATGGGTAGCGATTCGGCGGATGTCGACTTATGTACATTGGGAGGAGCATTGGAATTGGAATTTTTGCTGATACTGTCACTTTCGCCATTGGCTGTAAGACCTTCACGTATCACATTTATGACGCTTGGACCTGGCTCGCTTGCCTCACGCTCTGTGTCGTGGAAATAGTCACTGTCATCCAATTGAGGTTCACATTCAGCATCTGAGTACTCAGAGTTCGATTGCACGGACGCTGCGTCCGAGTAATTTGTGGGTGGTTCGACATCCATGCTTGTTTTCTTCGAAACAACGCTTCCAAGTCTCCGCGAAAGTTCCAAACGGATTGAGGACTTGTAAGAGAAGACTTATTATTACATCAAAACAAATTATATGCTTTTTACATAATATTTAACACCAATTCGTCGTTTATAAATTGATTTTCAACAAAATTCCACTAGTTTGTTTTGCTGCATTTATTAGAGATGCAAAAACATTGATGACACTATAATAATAGTTGGCGCAGCTATCGATAGTTGTTGGGCAATATCGGCTGGTCGGCTGAATCCACCGTAGGTCGATATTTCGCAAGGGCAGTGTTGCCGTTCTGCACCTAAAGCGGCAGTTTTTAAGCGCTAATAGTTTTTGACCCGAATTTTTGAAAACTTTGATTTTTTTACCCTTTTCCCAATTTATGTGCGACTTTTGCCACTTTTCAGAGATTTTTTTTATGAAGTATTAACAGCACCATGCTATTAAAAAATATTTCCTTCTGTAAGTACTAAAAAATGCATTACTTAAAACTTTTAAAGGAATACAACTCCCCTTGCAGCAACTAGAATAAGGTTTTTTGTTGAAAAATAAGTAGTTTATATTTAGCTAGCATCTATTATAGCACGAAAAATTGTAGTTGAAACGAAAGTTTATGAAAAGGAATTGTGGAGTGACAACAGTGTGGTAAGCACCACTGAGGGCTCCAGCAATCGACTCTGTGTATACTGACGGCGTTCAAGTGTAAGTTCTGCGTTCTTGACTAATTTCACCTTTTAGTGATAGAAGGATAAATTGATTGTTTGGTAAATAATTGCTTAAAATTGTTTATTATTTAACTTATATGGCCAGTTACATTTCATTCTTACCTATTCGTAGCAAAATCAACCACGCCTGTTACTACGTTCATAAGTAAGCTATTTGCAAATAAAAATAATTTTAAAATACCTAACGCTCTATATATTCGATGGTGAAAAATTCTTTTTTAATATTGCCTGATTATAAAAATGCAATAATATGACGATCGCAAAAGAAAATAAAGTTAAAAATGGTAACGTCTTGATTATAAAAAGCCAAAAAAATTATCATCAAAAAAGTAAATACAACTTATAATGGCGGCGTCTTGCGCTTATTTGCAAATAGTACCACTAATCAATACTTATTTGCGTGACTTAGTTATTTGCAAATAATACGTGCGTATAAACGTAGTATATGTGAGGTCTTTTTATCTTTTTTCCACAAAAACTACACTTCTGGCAACCTATTTTTTAAACAGATGTTTTGCGTCAAAGGCGGTGTGATTTCCAGCGAGTTGGGTTATAAGCAGAAACAGGGCAAGATGTTACAAAACTCATTAAAATCTGGTAAATTTGTAACTAATTACATTAAAAAGCTGAATTAAACAATACTTTATTTATAGCTACTCGTTTTTTAAACTTGCGCAATGCTTGCGCCATTCCAAAGCGCTTTCAACAAACTCAAACTGCAGCAGATGCAACCGCCACAGAACCTGAAAACATCGCCGATATCGAGGATCGTATTCTGAAGCACCCCGACTATTTCCAAGTGCATAACCTGTTTACCGTACGTGATCTTTTCAATGCACGAGTACACTATGGTCATAAAGAGGGATCATTGGACGACCGAATGCGCCCCTACATATATGGCAGTCGCCTGGGCCATCTTATCTTTGATTTGGATATAACAGCTTCACATCTACGTGATGCTCTGAATATAGCTGCGCATATTGCTTTCCGAGATGGCATTATATTATTTTTTAATCGAAATGCCCTCAATGCACATCTGGTAGAGAAAAAAGCTATGGAAGCGGGTGAATTTTCACACACCCGTTTCTGGCGAGGGGGTATTTTCACTAATGCTAATGTACAGTTTGGAGCAGTAACCCGTTTGCCAGATTTGTGTATCTTTTTGAATACCCAAAATAATATATTGACGCAGCATGTAGCAGTGCGTGATGCGGCGAAAATGGCTATACCCACTATTGGTATTGTGGACAGTAATAGCAATCCCAATTTGATCACATATCCGGTGCCAGGTAACGATGACTCGCCAGCCGCTGTTGAATTATACTGTAATCTTTTCAAAGCAGCCATACTACGAGGCAAGGCGAAACGACGCGAGCTTCTTGGAGAAACTGTAGACGGCGGTAACGTTGAATCGACGGTATCACAACATGCAAACCAAAATTAATAAGTATCTAAGTTCTTGTTGCAAAAGGCAATAAAATGTTGTTTTTTATGCTTAAAGGAAAACTTACATTTATTAAACCACTTTTCGTGCAATTTATAGCTAAAGAAAATAGTACTACACAGACGTTAATTAAAATCAATCTTGTACAATTCATTAATCTTCTTATAATTACCATCACAACAAATTTTTAAATGTTTTTATCATGATAATTACTACATACACAAATGTCTAAGATTTTGTCTGTGCCAAATCTGCTGTCGGATTCCAAATACCACCAGATACGAACCCTCCCATTATGGTCGCTGGACGGAGTGATGGGTTATCATTCTGTGTATAACTAGTGTTCCCTATACCCCGATATGTTGAAGCATTCCAGCCCGAGCTTTTATTTGGTTGAACTGCACTTTCAGTTGATCCGCTGCTGATGCCATTTTTAACGTACTTTATTTGTTGTTCGACTCGTGCCGACCGTTGTGACACACGTGCATTCAACATGTCTTTATGAGCGTTTACTGCCTCATACGCACGGTCGAAACGCTCGCGCTCCTTTTCATCCAATTCTTCATACTTCTTTTTGCCCAGCCGTTGCACCACTCTCTTGGCATTTGCAAACTCGCGATTCTTAAAAGGCTTCATGGCTTGACGATATTCGCGCCACAAGCGTTGCTTCTCCTCACGAGACTCGGGCGTTATTGCTTGCATAGGTGGTGGGGCTTGAGGCTTTAATATCCAATTGGATTTGGGTTTGTCATTTTTATTCGAAATATTACGAGGCCTTTGAATATAAATTTGCGGGTTCATTTTATCTTCTTGGCTAGGTATTGTATTTTTTTCTGAGGTTATTGGTGTTTTTAGGATTTTTGATAAATGCTCTTTGTGTGATACTTTATCTGTCGTAGTTGTATTTGAATGTCCTGATCTTGGTTTGACACGCGTTGAGGGACGCTTTTGTGAAGATAACCGACTATTAAAGTGTCCAGATTGGTTTATGCGCAAACCCTGCGGATTTAGACGAGGCATTCGAGGCATGGGTGGAAACATTGGTTGCATTAGGGGTCCAGATGACCATTGCTCCTGTTGAAAAAACTCGTCAAAAGACTGGGGCTGTGCAAGGGGGGGCATTATAGGTGGTATCATGGCATCTTGAAAGAAATTCCGACCGCTTCGTTGATTTTGACGTTGGGAAAACGCATTGAAATTTGGAAAATTTTGTTGCTGACTTCTAAAGAAAAGCTTGTTATTGTTTTGATTTTGTTGCAAGTTTTCTAATGACCCATTAGTATTGCGTTGATTATGCCATTTTGGACCAATAGGGTTTCTGCCCATCGGAGTTATTGAAGTTTTACGATCTTCCGCTGCATCTTTCATTTGCTTCCAATCATTAAACGACATAGTTACTTTAATTGGTGGCAGGATTGCCTTTTCATCTTGTTTCTTCGCAGATTGTGGCGCATCTTCCAATGAAGCATTTTCACATTGCTTTCGCAAACTTTCTTCGTCTTCGTCGGTAACAGTTGATGCCATTGCTGGTAATCGACGTATTATTAATGAGGAAAGAAAATTTTACACCGTGTTGGTCTTCTTTTTTCGCGTTTGTTGTAACTTTCGTTAATTTCTGCTGTCAACTCTGCTGTTTTTGGACAATACAATTTTTATAAAATTACAATACAAATACACAAGAAAATGCAAAAATTGTTGGGTAAATAAGCAAAAAAAATTGTACGGTCGTTGACAGCTGATAGCTGATACAAAATGCAGCCCTTTGTAGGGTCCTGGGATATTATACTTCCGTACTGTACTTCCGGTGGGGCATTTTGTCCGAAATTTGGTCCCATAAAAAGGTTTGTTCCATGATACAAAAAACAAGGTAGTTCCATTGTCACTTTTTCGTCGCCATATTAACCACCTGACAATTAAGCAGATTGCAGAGAACGTATATTTATAGAGAAGGTCCAAGAACTGTGAATGCCACATTTTTCGAGCCAACTAAACTGGCGAAGCGCATTTTAAGAGCGACAAATATTTGGAATACTTAACAGCGAAAGCAAAATACAAAGCAGAAAAGAAGAATGTTAACAGAGCTAAATCTCACGAGAGCATTTGGAATGTTAATTAAACATGAATATTGAAGATTTTTGTGATATTTTGGGAAAATTTTCAAATAGAAAACCCAAGTAAAAGAAATTAAATTTTTGTTCAATGATTTGTACAAGTAACATGAAATTAAATCGAAAATAGTATATAACATTCCCGATTTTTGTGATATTTTATTAATAATTGCAAATAGAAAAGTCCCATGTGTTTGTGTTTTTTTGTGAAAATATTTTTTATAAACAAAATCCTTTTCCCCGGTGATTTCCACAAATATCGTGAAAATAAATCGAAAATGTTATATAGAAGTTTTTGATTTTTGTAATATTTTGTTAGATTTTCAATTATAAAACTTTATTGGTATTAGATTTTTTTTTGTAAATAGAGTTTTTAGGGTAAAAAATAATTTCTTCTCGGTGATTTGTACACACAACGTTAAAATAAATCGAAAATATTATATAACATTTTCCAATTTTTGTGTTATTTTCAAGTAAAAAACTGTATTGGTATTGGACTAAAAAAAAAACTTGTGAAAAGAATTATTTTCCTTTTTTTTTGTAGAGATCTCACAAAACTAAGTCGAAAGTCTGTATGAATTTTTTCCATATTTTCGATATTTATGGAAATAATTCAGTTCTTAATTGTTTTCGACTTAAAAACTTTTTTTAAAAATACTAATAATCTGAAAACGTCGGATTTAACCAACAATTAGTAAAAATCTCGCTAATCTAAGCCGAAAATATTTAAGAAATTTTTCAATGTTTTCAATATTTATGGAAATAATGCAGTTTTCAAATCTTTTCTAATAAAGTGGTGCAAGCAGTTGCCATTGGATGGGTGGCAGCTTCGCTACTCATGTACATATTTGTCCCCCACATTGTCACTTACATATCTAATAATTAATTAATAAACCTAAATTTATAAAGCACATATTTGTAAACTTCATTTCATTACCTATTTCTGCTACCAAATTTTTCATGCATCCAAAAAGCCAAACAAATGAAAATGTAAGTATGTATGCATTTATAAATGTACATATGTACAAACATATATACGATTGTTCTGCTTTCGTCTTCCCCTCGCCGCTTCCATCTGCACAAATTATTCAATTTCTGCGAATCGGCACCAGATTGGCACGTGCGCGAAACCATTAACCCCATGTTTGCGAAATATTTACATTTTCGCATAAGTTTGCATTTAATAAAGCAATACTCGTACATTTTGTGTGGTGAATAATATTAATTAATTTAAAATTCTGCATATAACCATGTTCTCGACGATACATGTAACTTTCATAAAGATTAAACATAAAAATTGTGCTTCATTAACAGTTGCAACCAGCTGAAAGCAAAAAAACTATGTCCGCTAAAAGGGTTAAAAACCAACTGGAATTGACATTTTTTACACGCATACATGCATACATTCATATACACATGTACAGTGGAATAGCACTAACTTGGACATTGCATTGCTTGTACTTTGATGTGTTTGAATCTTTTTATGGTACTGAAGATTTGGTTACGGATGAAAAAAATTTAAAATAATCTGTGGATATATATAAATATATTTTTATAAACTCTTAGAGGTATAGAAATTTTCAATATTAAAAAATAAATAAAATAATTTTTTTGTATATATGTAAATTTTGTTCAAGGCACATTGACCCACCTGTACAAAAATTGTGGCGCGGCATGGACAAAAATTTTACAATTTCGGACCGAAAAATATGAAAACGAGCTAAGTTGCCACGTTACATCTGTGAACTTCCGATAAAAC